>NW_005187877.1:83739-92553 GCF_000239375.1 Pundamilia nyererei
CACACACACACACACACACACACACACACACACACACACACACACACACACACACACACACACACACACACACACACACAAAAAGAGCCTGATTTTTCCTTCTTTTTGCATCTCTACCCAAGAGGGATACTTCTTCTTTTATAGATACTTATAAATTTCTACTAATATAGTTTATATTGATAGAAATTCCAGTTTCAAAACTTACAAGAGGTTACATAGTGGCAGTGATATGACCCCTAACAAAGACAGACAAACAGGTCTTCAGTTAGTAAGTGTTCATTTCTCCTAATTTATCTCCAATTCAGCACATTTGTTTGCTTTGCAGATGAGATGACACGTAGGGACCGCACCCTCGCATTTCTGCAGCAAAGGAGGACTTGACATGAGGACAAAATCAGTGGCCTCCCCACAGAGAGGATGATTATTCCCTGTGTCCCCGTGCGTTGCATGTATAATCCAACTGTACAAACAGTTGAGGGGCCCCTCGTCCCGCTTGCGGACAGCGCTGCCAGCCCACGAGATCTGCATATTGGCCCACGGTGCTGGGGAAGCTGTCGGAGGCGAGGCGATGCCACTGAGCGCATGTTTGTGTGCACGGAGCTGGTGAAGATGTTTTCCACGCGAGAGGAGATAGACGGCAAGAGGGAGCCCCGTGCGAGCCGGCGAGGGGGAGACAGAAGGAGGGCCGTTCTGGCTTCCTTCAAGCAACTCCAAATAGATTTCCAGGCAAAACATATCTGCATACGCAAGACAGTGCTACGAGCTATCCGAGTGAGCTGTGGCATGTGTGCACTGAACAGATGGGTAATTTTTTTAGAGCTTTCTTGCAGAAATTTCAGCCCATTAAATTGAGGATCTTGGGCATTATTCAGCCTGCTTTTTTCTCTCTTCCTTTTCATAAGGCGCAGAAAGAATTATCCCGCTTTGTTTGACAGATTTAGTGCATGACGTATGAATCAAAAATATGACATGAAATCTACAGATTCTCAACATAAGCTTGGGAATTCATTCACTGACAAAAGCATATGACATATATGAAAGTCTAGCAGAGGGCGGAGAAAACTGTCACTTCTGCAAAGACGTCTGTCACTACAAACTTTACAAAACTGAAAAAAAAGCTTGGGGGAAAAAAGTGCACTTGGCCACAATAAACCAAATAAGCATGTGCACAGCCGGGTTTTTATACAATCGTATGATTTTCAAATCTATGACCAAAATCCTGATGTGGGTGCTGAAGATGTGACCTGGTTGTCAGGTCGCTCTTTCTTTCTCTCTCCCTCTCTCTCTTAGAGGTTGTGATCTGCCAGAATGGGCGTTAAGTCCTCACCCTCTGGGCTGTATGAAAAATTCACCAGGCCTTCCCATTAGAGTCAGTCTGAATCAGGGAGCAGGCGTTACAGCGGCCACTCGCATGACACTTTTATCACTCGGCATTTAGCGACGCAGATGTTACGTTTATAAAAACACAAAACCACAGCAGAGGTCGTTTCTTCAGTTGAGCCGAGCGTCTTCTGTGTGATCAGCGGTGGAGTGATGCGTTAGAGTCCCGGTGCAGGATTTTCACACTGATGGTGCGAGACCTGACCTTTTCCAGGAGTGAGTGTGTGAGAGCAGTTGGCTGTGTCCGCTGTGATACCTCCAGGCGGGACACCTAACACCGTACCGTCTACCTCTGAGTGCAGCTCGTGTCCTATGTCGCTGTGTTTAAGGTGGAGGTGGGGGTGAATAGGGGTGGGGGCGTACCTGACAATAGCCCTTTAATATATATAATATATAATATGTTCCGGCACTGTTTCAGAGGGGTCGGTCCCCTGCAAAGGCCATAAGTATCAGTGTCACTGTGTTACATTTAGGGGTAAACCTTTTAGAATTAAAGGGAAATTGCACTAAATTTAAATGTAAAGTCTGTTTTACACACTAATGGGGACTAGAGTATGTGATATGTTCTGGAGGGTTTTTTTAAGTCTTTCTTCTATAAACAAAAATTAACTGTCAAATGCAGAAAAAGACGAACATTCATGCTCATTATAGTTTCAATAAATACCGAGTTTTGATCTGAAAGAGGCTCAGATCAGCTGCTCCTCTGGGCTCAGCTTACCTTTGTGTTATCTGTATTATGTGACGCATTTGGGAATCTTTGGAGGGTCACTCATAGCCACAGCTTATGTATTTGAACATAAGCCGGTTGTTAAATATGCTTTTATTAGAAGCCAATTCAGTGAAGTCCCCCTTAAATTTTGTCCTTTTAAAAAAACAAAAAAACAACAACCCTTAAACTATTTATTGGATTTATTGCAAAAATAGCCAAATATTCACTGATTTCAGTTTCTGAAATGTGAGAATTTGTCTACCTGTATTAAATTCATAAAAGAGCAGCACAGTTATCAGTCATATGACAGGGATGTTACTGTTCTCAATGCCACTAAATAGCCCACTTTATCAATATATTTAACAAAACAAGCAATATTCGGCCAGACATTTAAAGCATTCCTCTGAATCCGTCCACCACAACATATTTAACTGTTCCTGTCTGCTCCACCCCAAAGGAAAGCAGCATCAGAGGAGGAGAGGAGGTCGAGAGGAGCGCGAGAGGCTCTGCGGTTGAATGCGTTGCGGCTTTTAGCTGTGAATTCCCCTCCGTCGCCTCTGGGCTGGCCTCTGCTGTGAACATATGAGCCATGCCACAGCGTGTGGTGCTGGGAGATGGTCCAGAGCCTCCTGATTAAATGTTACAGCCGTCTAAATGGATGGAGATTAGCCTCTGTGGGAATGTTAGGGCTTAATTTACCCCCGGGCCAGTTGTGTGTGTGCCTTTGTAGATGTAAAAGGCAGAGAGGATACGGGCTGTTGTTCGTGTGCCCCAGTGTAACGTGTCGGTAGGTCACTGGAGGATGTTCTGTGGTTTCACAGTGAGCAGCTTAACAGGATAAACAAGTTTAATCAACTTTAAGGTTTTATGTAATTTGCAGTTCTGCTTTTTAAGCTATGAAAATATATATTTTTTCCTCCCTTCTAGTCATGAGAGAAGCGTACCACCACACAGGATCTGGTTAAATGGGACAGTTCTCATATAGTGTTATACTCATCCACTTAAAGTGCCACATACAGCACGTCTCATTCACACAAGCACTTTTTTCTACAGCCAAGCCCTTGAAGAAATTTGGGGCTCAGTATCTTCCCTGAGACTTGAGCAGCCAGGGACCAAACCACCAAACTATTAGTAGACAACGTGCTCGACAACTTCCTGAGCCACAACCACACATCTGCCAAAGGCAGAAATTATTGTTTTTTTTAAATTAATTAAAAAATAAATAGATAAATGTTGTCTCATGAGGCTGAGGCTGCACAACTATGAAACAAGATAATAAACCTGGGCAAAAAACATACATTAAGAAAAATATTATGTTTGTTACTCTAATTTGTTTAGCTGATGTAATTTGAATAAGATTCCAATAGCTTTATGTCCGAAATGTATGAAACTTGGTGAGAAACACACATAGATGAAAGAAAGAAAAAAACCATCATATGTTTGTCTGATTCTTTCTGGTTTTCACAACAAATGCAGCCGATACTAAAGATATGACACCCCTAATCTGGCCTTAGAGGGCCTTTTATGACGAGTCTTCTACCCTGCATGTTTTTACTTATTTATTCCATGTACTGACGCATTTTACAGCCTGGCTTCACATTAGGACATGTAGTGTAAAAAACACGCTTTCAGTTATACGATAGTCCATTTCTAACAGGATAGCCAACACGGGCTCAGGGTTTTGGCAGTCGTGTCCTCCCTCCACAGAAGAGTTCACACCCCGGCATCCACAGTCACTCTGTTTGAGTGCAGATATCAGTCAGAGCAATTTATTCACACGTATGGAATAAATTACTGTCATCTTAATTGCGGTCTGTTCTCTGTGATCTGTTATGCCATCTCAACATTCGCTGTGAATTATTGATCACTTGGTTTTGTAGTTCACCGTGTTCAAAGTGCTTTTAAGGATGTGAGTACATGTTTTGAGGTCTTTGCATGTAAACCCGGAATTGTATTATTTATAAACGCGCATGTATGCTTTATGGAAAAAGCCGTCAGCCCGGTCTTGTCGCCTTTATTGTGCGTGCTCTCACAAACACTGTCAGATAAACATATGTTCTTCCCAGTTTTCTTCTGCAGAAGTGTGCATCAGATGTATCACTCCAAGGCCTTAATTCTCTCTTAATTTTCCTCTCGTATTGGGCAAACACATTCATCAGACTCCACATATGTGTACAGCATCCACAGACAATGACTGTTGGATGTAAACACTCCACATGTGCACACGCACACAGAAACACCATGTCACACGCGCACAAACCCACACACACATGCGCGAGCACCCTGCGCCACTGGGCAGGGACTAGCCTGAAAGATTGAAAGCAATTAAAACTATCATCTGCAGTGGCTCTGGGCAGGCCTGTGGCTGCGAGGGGGAGCTGCCACTGTGCATCAGCCTCTCAGTCTCAGCAACGCACAGCGACATGAGAGGAAGAGACGCAGCCCTCTTCCAAACACACTGCCACAGCTCCTCTGGTAACATACGTGCATGCATGCTCACACGGGGCTTTGTCAAACTGCCACAAACACCTGATCGAGCTGCTGATCTTCCGCCTGCTCCCTACTCTTGCTGTCCTCTTCTGAAGCCATCCTATATAACACAGTCAAGTTGGATATCCGAGAGGGATACCTCCACGTTTAGTGGCTGGACCGAGTTGTTTTGTAACACTCTGACATTTTGAGGATTTAGTGCAGGTACACTGTAATGGCCTGGCCTGAAGCAGGAGGAATCGACGTGTCTCTAGAGGTGAAGTCACACACAGTGGAGAGACGAAAAAGTTTAAGCGATATGAAACGATGGTGCAACGTGCCTTTGGTACCCAGATAAATGCTTGGGTTTTTTTTTTCATGTGCATACCAGCAGGAAAAGTCAGCAGAGCCTTGGGTACACGAGTTAGCAAACAGAGGAAATATCTATTGTTGCAGTAAGTACTCTTGTGCTTTGGGATTGTTGCATACATGCGCGCACACACCTGCGCACACCTGAACACGGGGCTCATCAGTCTGATCTCATTAAGTGGGAGTACTGTAACTCCCAGCTGTTTAGGTCAAACTTGGAGCGGTTTACCTGCGTTCACACAGGAGCGGTGGCTGTCTGGTTCAGTCTGGACTGACCCTTAACAAGTCTCCTCAGGACAACCAAACCGCCATTATCAACTACCGCTACTGCTTCTCTCCCTCTTCTTCTCTCTCTCCATCCTTTCCCTCCGATCGGCTCGCAACCTGTCACTCTCACTTAGCGTCGACATTAGCACCGGTGCTTTCCTCATCCTTCACCCCTCCCCGCCACCATCTCCCCTTGGTGCGTTTGAATACATATCTCCGATACTCAGCCCCTACTTAATTTGACAGGCCCCTGTTTTGTCAGTCTGACAGGCCCATAGCAAGACACTAATAGGCCACAGAGACCACCAGCAAAGGCACCAGCCAGGGCGGCCCCTGCGGTGCCAGTCCCCATCACCCTCTATGTCTCTCGGGGCGATCCAGGCAGGAGGGAGGAAGGGGACGAGGGGGTCATGGCTGGGATGGTCAAGCAGCGGTGCTGTCACACAAGTCCACAGCAGACTGGTCTAGGCACGAGTACTGACACCCATCACTGCTCCTCTGTAGCCCCCACCACCGTGCACACACATAAGAGGGTAAAAAGAGCAGCCAGTGGGGGTATCCAGGGATCTAATGATTGCACCTGCCACTCACAGCCATGGCTGCAGTCGTCACAGAGATGGTTGCTCTGCTTGTTTTAGTGATGGACCCACTGAGGAGCAGCTGCGACAGAGATGTTTGTGTGTGTTTCCCTTTAGGCCACCTGTCTGACTGATTGTAACCCGCTGAACTCTGATCACAGTTAATTGGTGGCCAGTAGTGCTGAGAGGTAGTACCCTAAATTTGAGACCGTGGCTATTGTTTGTCTTTTGTTCTCTTCCCATACAGGTGCCACTGAAGGTATGACTTGATACTGACCTAATTCTCTTTAGTCGTCAGATATGCACAAGGCTTTCTGCTCCCATTAGGCTCAAAATGGATTTTCTTTTAGCCAAACTAATCTCGAAGAGGAATTATGAGAATTCCACAGAGATTTTTGGCCTTTTTTTGTATCAGTCTGCTCTGTTTATGTAACAGCTACGTATACAGCCATACGTTTGTATACAGCAGACATGTTTCCACAAAAAAGAGGAAGAATTTCTTGATGATACTATCACTTGGTAATTCCCTGACTTTTCTCCAGTGAAAATTTTAGATGAACTCAATAATTAATGCCTTTTGGTTTGATAGTGACAGCTTCAAATGTTCACACCTAGTTTTATGGCTCAGTACTTGTTTTGTCCATAGACTGTATACAAAAGATGGACATGTTACCCACAATGCCCTCCGCGACATTGTTTTGTTAAGTCCCATTTTGCCGTCTCAGATTCTTAAAGCCAGAAATGATATGGACGAGAAGGTTGAGCGCTAAGTAATCAGCTAATTATCACCTCGATTGTTAAAGTGGAAACATGAACACGAATAGAAACTTTTTGACAGTCTATTAGTTCAGCCAACCAGCCGAGCATATTAATTACCAAGTAATATCAACAGAGAAATCCAGTTCTGTGAGCATACAATTCAAACTGACCATGCCAATTTTAAACTCTTTTGGAGCCAGTGGCATTCAACATTAAAATAACTGCAGTGTTTTGCTTTTCCATGTTGGCTTCATATTTCATCCCTGAAGCTGATGCTTTGTTTAGCCCTCATTAGTAAATATCTCCATGCTAACTCTAAGACATGGATCATTTTCATCGTTGTGCTCGTTTAACATTAGTATGTGAGTGTGGTTATAGTAAATGTGACATCTAAGCACCTACAATTATAGTAAAAAAGAAGTTACAGTGGCTTACCAGGACATAATCAAAATAATTTAGTTCTTAGAAGGTCTCAAAATGAGGTAAGTACAAGTACCTCAATCAAATCAACAACAACGTATGACATATCACAGCATGTCACTATTTATCTAACCAAAATTAAGCCAAAATGCAGAAGCAGTGTGTGAAAAAACTAAGTACATCCTTACTGCTTTCATAGGAATTAAAAGAGGAAGTATTAAGAAGGTGTGAGCATCTCTATAAAGGCAGAAGGTTTAGCAGTTTGCAGGTCTGGAGCATTCAGGCGAGGAGGTAAGACATCAGTAATGATCTTACAGAAGTAATCGCTACTGCTCATCAATCTGGGAAGAGTTATTTCACATTTACGCGTTCAAGACAGTTGCCAGTCTTACCAAGAGTGGACATCCCAGCAAATTCACCCCAAGGTCAGACCTTGCAACGCTCAGATAAACTGCAAAAAAACCCAAAAAACAAAAAACAAAACAAGAGCTACAGGCCTCAGTTAGCAGTGTGGCTCATTTGGAACGAATGCCAGGAAACCATTATAACACAGAAAGGGTGTAGCGTCTATTTCACACATCTGTATGGACCTCTGTATTCATCTACTTATGAGCGAATGAATTCTTGTAGTATGGCATGTTGATAATATAATCTTTACATATATAACAGAATGATATGGTTGATCATGTGATTTCAGAATCACTTGTGTAGTGTTTAATATTCTAAAGGTTTGTCATTGGTGTCAACATTTTTAAAAAATAAATAAAATGATTTCTTCAGTCACTTCAGTCAGATCTCTTTGAATTCTCCTTGTCCTTGATTTTATCTGGTAACATCCTGTGATAGAGAGAGATCCAGTGGATGTCATGGCTGGGATGAAAGCCAGAGTCATGGGGTCGGTTGGGGGGGACTCCTGGGGTCTTTCGTTTAGTGAATTATTAAGGTTTACTAATACTTCATAAATCCCCTCTTTGTCCTGTCCATTACCGGCCTGTCACATCCTCTCGCCGCTGCTAGACTGACTCACTTGCTTCATCTAAATGACAGAAGTTAAACTGTGTTCCAGAGGAGATGGGGGTGAGGGTGGTGATGGGGGGGGCGGGGGTTGGAGCTGGGGAAGCAAGGAGGGGGCAACAGCACTCTGCAAGGAAGCCCCAGGGCTGGATGGCTTGGTGAGGGTGCGCGTGGGCTCGGATTGTGTGCTTGTGTGTGCTGCTGCTTGTATATTTGGTGTTGCTTTGTGCGTCTCTCCTCTTAAAATGTGGGTAAATGTGTGAAAGTGGACCTAAGGACAGCCGAGCGACTGGGTGGATCAATAGAACGAGTCGGTGTGTATCACTTCTCAGGACCACGCATCCTCATTAACTCTCCACGCATCTACACCACCAGTTCATTCCCTCCCCTCCTCCATCTCTTCCTCCTCCTCCTCCTCCCAAAACAGCAAACCTTGCCTCAGTGCGTGCCTGGCGGACTCTCTCCGCAGTCTCGACAGCCGAGCTGGTCGTTGCCCCGAGCGCTGAGGAGCTGTCGCCTCTCGTTAGTGTCGCTGTGCCGACCCAGAGTCCTGCCTGCCTGCTCCTTGATTAGAGAGTGAGGTGGATGGAGTGAGTTTGTGTGTGTGTGTGTGTGTGTGTGTGTTCAGTGCTACTCGACCCCCTCCTTCCTACCCACAGAGCTGCTTTTAAAGATCAGTGATTTTGGTCAATTGGCCTGGCAACTCCAATCCCACGTAAGGTCAGTGATGACTCAATGGACCAGTCAGTGAAGCAGGCTGTCATGTCACTAACAGTGTATCCATATTTGTGTGTGTGTGTGTGTGTGTGTGTGTGTGTGTGTGTGTGTGTGTGTGTGTGTGTGTGTGTG
>NW_005187877.1:92573-129782 GCF_000239375.1 Pundamilia nyererei
GTGTGTGTGCGTATACACATGTGTATTTGTGTGTTTACAAGGGTTGTCAAGGCCCTCGACAAAATCAATGGCCAAAAAGAAAAATGGAAATCTATAACGCCGTGATCACAGTGCTGAAAATCCCTCAGGGTTCTTCTAACACAAAATCACACACTTGAAATCCTGCATTAGATCAGGTGGGATCAGAGATTATGTGTAACTTCACATAGAAAGATCACAGCGCTGTGACCAACATTAAACTGTACTCATTTTTTGCTGCTTTTATTTCTGGTCACTTTTTTCTCCCATCTGTCATCTTTCCCACTCCTGTACACTCGTCTGTTTGAATGTTTTATGACCCTGTAAAGCACTCTGAGCTACATTTGAATGAAATTTTGCTATACGTATATCTCAATAGACATGTTGACCCGAGAGCCTCAAATCTCTTTTTAAAGCAAACTCTCCAAAAATAAAAATAAATAATTAACCTCAACTATTACAGGTATCAACATGAATCAATAGAAAATGAGGAAAGAGAAGTAAAGTTCGGACAAACTCATCCTTTAACCTCACTGAACTAACTGTGATGGATGGTGGCTGACCTTGTGAAAAACTTTGGACTGCCAACTGTCTGCCTGTCTGCTGCTGGATACCCAGGTCAGTGAGTCCCCAGACCCTGAGGGGGCCATAAATACTGTGTGTGATTTCACTTCCTGTATGCCCTGCCCTGGGCACAGCTGTCCATCTCTGGACAATTTCTCTGCCCAAAGGGGCAGCCGACTGGCTCAGTGGACCTTGTATACACATGCTGCCCGTCTGTTTGGGGCTTTCAGAGTCAGACAACTTTGGTTGATTTTGAATTATTCATGCTGATTTAGCCTGTGAAGATTTATTGAATGGAGAGAGTAATGATACACTTCTTAAATCAGCAGATTTTTTTTAACTGGAAGTTTAAAAAAGGGGTAATGTAGTATAGCGTCACATGTACAGAGGTTACATTACATTACATTGGTTATATTTATTTGTACATATATTCCAGTGCAGAGAGGATAAGTGCAAATTACTTTAATTAATACGTTAAAGGCGGTGGAGACGAGAACTCGTAGGCATTCACGTGCTGCACCTTCAGACTCAAGATAAAGAAGAACTGTATCAAAGATTTAAAGAGAAAACGTGACCAGTATCGGTATAAAACCTCCCCCTTTCCGTCTTACCTCAACTCTCATATCCTGAACTCAAGTCTAGGACACAAAAAGAACACGAAATGCTTTCTTTTTCCTCATATTGTCATTGTTACCTTTTGTCAACAGATGCCTCTCCAGACAGCTGACAACAGCTGGTTATGAGCTAATGTTATGCTAGCTAATGTTAGGCTCAGGTGTCCTAAAGATCACTTTCCTGATAACTTTTTCGATAAACATTGAATGAGAGTTTATTTACTGATTTTCCAAATCCAACAATGTTAGATCCACTTTAAAGAAAGTTTCACTCACTCTGGCTAACAACAGCTAACAGAGGCTAACAGAGGCTAGCAGCAGCTAACAGCAAAACTTACTGACAGAAACGTTCAGAATATCCTCAACAAGTCACCTCAGTATCACGGTCATCAGAAAGAACTGCGCTTCACTGACTCATCGACATGTATCCTAATCTTTTCACAGAGTTTTACAGCCTCTTCCAGAGTAAACAGATGTGGATGCTTCTCACCTAGCATCGACAGCTGAGATAAACAACAGGGTGGATCTGGTCTAAAGTCACGGAAGGAAATGGCTGCACAGAAACTAACACCATGGTACCTGAGTTTGACAAAAAGCCATACATCATATAGCAGGTATACCATTGCCTCTACGTCAGCCATTCTTGTGTTGTGTTTGTGCCGCATACAAATGATGTGCGGGCTGAGATTGGTACTAGTCGGAAAGAGCTAATACTGTCATGATTATTATATGGAACTCAAACTACTGTAAGTGTTGCTCGACTGAATTTTGCAGAACCAACCTTTGGATGATTTTGCACAATTTCAAATGAAGTTCATGCCAATGTTTAGTTTGAATCTGCAGTAATAAACATGCACTTAAGGTGTGAGAAAGATAAGTTAGTTAAAAGTCAGTGTTACTGTTATAACTCAAAATAAACTCAAAACTCAGAACCTCCACCCTTTCCTCTGCACCTTCTTGTTAAATAAAGGGGGTGCTAATTCATTTATCGGCAACAGATGTAAACCCTGAGATGCAGACGTGTGCTGACTACATTAGTGCTTTTATTTTTATACCAAACTCACTCGCATTTTACTTAGGCAAGCATTTAAAAATGAAAAGAAAATAAGAGACTTCATGTATAAAACACTTCATAAAAACACGAGAAGAGTCTATCGTCCATGCACCGTGCATCGCAACTCTGACACCATTGGATGTGAGAGGACTGAGCCTGGAAGCTGCAGTGAGACTATGCAGGAACCAAAGCCAGTGAGAGGGAAACAAGACTTCCCTCTAGCTATGGCTTCCTGACTTGTTTATTTGCTAACTGGGTGGGTGGGGGTTTGGGGGAGAGGGTGAACATATGGTTTGCTAAAACATGGACTTGTAGTCGGGAGGCCAAGGCACCCTAAGGGATGGAGCTGACGGGCTTTGGTCCCTGTCTCCCTCAATTTCTCCCGCTTGGACAGCCAGAGCTGAACAGCCGTCCTCCAGGAGTCAGCAGCACTCTCTCTCTCTCTGCTGCCGCTGCTGCTCACACCCCTACACCCACCCTCAGTCAAACCCAGTCAAAGATGGTGAAGTGGGGGAAGTGAGGGGCCACTGGCTTTGGGGCCCTGGTTGCAGCTGAGAAACTGCCTGACACCATCCTCTTGTCCCTGGTCCCCGAGTGTGGTGCTGATCTGAGGCCTGTTGCTGAGGGACTACAAGTGCTGGTCCTTGCATGAGGACACGCTGGTGGTTTTGGGGTCCTCAGCATATATAATGATGTTCACTGTGCATCAGGTAACGGACGCCCTGGGAATTTGTCTGAAGTCGAAGGAGAGCGAGCCGACTGAGCGTGCTCAGGAGCTTCGGTTTTGGGAGTCTACGGTTGTCAGTGACCTACCAGCTACTGCAGCTTCTTATACAGATCACTGCACTGATATAGACAGTCACACACACTCATACACACACCCTCGAGGTCTATGTGTTTACGGACACACTCACTTGCCGGGATAAAGGCGCTAATATACACACATGGTCTCACACACCCTGCATTGATGATCGAGCATATGCACACACATACACTCCCTGTGGGTCAGTGACTTAATATGCACATTCTTGCACACACTCGAACCCACTGCTGTTTGATAGACACGCACGCACACTCGCGCACACACCCCCGGAGGTCGGCGCAGTGATGGACAGCAGTCCTGATGTGCTCTGACAGAATCGGCTGCTTCCTTTCATTTCCACTTGCTTTTCCCCCATCAGGTGACACCCACAGGTGCCTTGGCGAGCGAGACCCGGCCTCCTGCGGGCGTGTTCGGTGGGGTGGGGGGGACGACAGAGACGACGAGTGAGGATTGAGGCACCAGCTGCTTCCCGGCGGTGTGAACTCCACCTCTCGTCACACTCAGAGATATATGAATGATAAACAGAGAATATCAGGCGTCAGCTGCATCTCGTTCCAAATGAATGCCCCCCAACACGCCCGTCGCGCTCGCTGATTCTGAGATGTCTCCGTCTGACGTTAAGGCTCAGAGAAGGGCACAGATATCTGCAGAGGAAAAAATCCAGAGAGTCATGACTGAACCTTGACATCTGCACTTTTCAGATATTAACCCAGCTCACATTCAAGGCTCCGTTTGTAATTTGGAAAGTGGCCAGCGTTCGTCTAGCGCCCCTGTGTATAATCAAGCTGAAAATGTCTCATTGTGTGCTCCCAGCACCGATCCCTGACCTACTGTGGGGGCGATTCACCTCTGAAAAGGACACTTGTCTGTCATGTTGTCAACACTTTGGATCTGGACTGTGGTTAATAAACAGCAGCCATCTAAAGGAGAATTAAATTTAAAAAAAAAAATGATACTGCAATACTTCTATCAGCAATCGCACCATCATTAAACACAAGGCTCTGGTGTTAGCCATACATGCCCACACACAGATGATGTGATATCCTTTGGATCATAAGCTGTCTTCCCATTATTCTGGTTCAAGTTCGTCATCCAAAACACTGTTTTCAGAGCTGTGCAGGCTCTTTTAGATGTTTTCTGCCCTTCTTGTTCTTCAGTAGTTTCCAATGTTTTGCAACCGCCTCTCCATCCATGAAAGCATCTGATGATACAGCTACCACCCAGTAAATGTTTTTGACTTGGTTAGATGTTGTAACCATGCAAACATATCTGTAGTCATCCACTGTGGAAACTGCCTTTGAGCCTATGAAAATTGGGGACTCTATAACTTAATGGCTGAAATTGCTAAATAGTTATTGTAATGCTTTTGTTAAATCACTGGATTAAAGCTGAAAAAGGTCATAGCTCTGATCACATCTTCACTGTTTGACTTTAAATCCGCTGGGATTGTGTAGAGACAAATGGAGCTTTGCCTCGCAGTTATCAGCCCTGTTGTTTTGTTCATGTACTTTTTATTTATAGGTTGCTAAGAAACACTCGTCTTATTAGGCACACTACATTTGAGCCACATGCTCAGGTAGGCGCGTTTTAGTTTTAGATTGACCTTGAAATATTTTAAGGGTTTAATTCATTTGTTACATTTCTCGAAATCTGTCAAAAGCATGTTTAGACTAAAAACTGATATTGCTATGTATTTGGCAAATAGTAAATAGAGTTCACATACTCAATTTTAAAGCCGGCACACTGAACTTCTCTGAAAAGTCAGGAACGAATCAAGCGTAACATTCGACCACTAATATTTTCAGCTTTTTTGTAAAACAGTAAATTTGAAATTTCATGCTTAGAGACATTAGTTTTATTTTAGCATTACAAATATGATTTGGATTAAACAGAGCGAGCTTAACATTAATTATTAACAATTACAAAAACATAGAAAATTACAAATACTGTTAATTTACAGCAGTTGTGGCACAAACCTTGCATGGATGGTGGTCTAATAAATTTGTTAAGTGTTGTATATGGAATAATAATTTTGTCTAATTTTTCTTCAGACTGTAGAGATCATTTTAATTTGAGGTTTTTAATGAAAAAGTCCTTCTATGATTGGTGATATAACCAGCTGAATGGGTGTGGTCTTTCTCAGTTTGCCAGGTTTCTGGTTTGGTGATGGTGCACATCATCCCACAGTCAGGCTGCAATTCAAATATCCCGATATTTACAACTTCTCCAACTTCTCCCTTTGATAGCTTAAGCTCAGTTTTAAAGAAGTATATTATTGCAACAATGATGTAAGATCATTATTAGCATGTTAAAGAATACTGTTAAAATCATAATGAGGATTTTAAAATCAAAACATCCAGGATAAAGTAAGGCACCAAAGGCAGGGGGTTGTTTTGTCACTGTGGCTGTGTGTCAGTGCAGCTGGAAGTGGCTCTTGGAGTGTTTCTCCTTTGAAAATGAGGGGAAAGAGGGGAGGGGTGGTGAATAATTGATAGTGGCTGAGAGCGATATGAGTTTAGTTAATGTGCCCAGCAGCGCAGGCTAAGAGAGGAGCTGTTAGCGATTTCACCTCAGGCCTAAAAACCCAGGCAGTGGAAAAAGCTTCAGCTTTATCCTGGGTAAGCGGTCGCTTTTTCATCTTTCATCTTTCCATCTTTATATATTTCTTTTTAGAGCACACAGTCCATCATGTGGGACGGCGGGCGTATGTGCGTTCTGTGTGTTTCTCTTAATTTGCATGGGTCTAAGTGTGCGTACGTTTGGAGGCATCTGCACAGCTGGATCTGGCTGGTAGCGGTGTTGTTGCAGCCCTCTGGTTCCTTTCTCTGAGTGGTAATAGAGTGCTGCTGTCAGCCTCCCCAGATGCTGCTCCATAAGGACCCTCAACTCGCCAGGAGACTTTCGTGTTCACACTGCGAGTATCGGCTTCTGCACGTTTCTATTTTCTCTGAAGATAAAACGCTGCAGTTTACAGTCAGACTTGAAGGAAGTTTGTAAATGAGCTGTACATATGTCAACTTTTCTGGTAATTTAGGAGCATGTGCAGCAAGTTTAATTAAAAAAAACAGAGTCTAGAATATAAATACTTACACTTAAGAAAACAAAAAGCAAGAACAAAACAACTAAAATAATTAATTTCAGACGTTACAGCCTCTGAATCATTTGCGATCTTCAGACTAACAATCAAATGCAGTGCCATACTCAGTACTATATTTCTGAGCAGCACAAGACAAGGCCATGAGCCATTTTAAATTCATTTCAAACTGTGGCTCAGTAAGTTCAAAATGCAGCACAATAATTTATTATTGGAAGTCTAATACTTGGAAATAACAGACGACAGAGTGCGGTGACAAAATGTTCCCATTGATTGGTGATTCTGCTGCTGCAAGTTTAGATTGCTAACTGAGTTATCCACAGCTTTACGTGAGAACATTTATACTTGTAACATCTCTTCAGATGAGTGATACTTCTCTGTGAACTGTTAACCTGCAGCCAATCTAACACTTTGAAACATGATCTTCTGGGAAAACATGCAAACTCAACCCTGGTGCACTTACTGTGGTGCCAAACAGGATAACAGTGGCTTTGTTTTTGATATTTGGTCTCATGTTAACTGCAGTTTTGTCACTGTAGTCCAAAAAAAGTTGTTGTTTCCATCTGTGATGATTTATATTTAGCCGTGTGGTTCTGTAATGGGGCCTTCACTCTCTTCCACAAGCATGCATGGACATCACAAGAGAACAGAGCAGCAGTGACGACACAGACACTACACTCCCAAAAGTGCTCATCTGTCTGCTTTTACATACATATAAACTTGAGTGACATCTGATTCTTAATCCATAAGGTTTAATATGATGTCCAAAAACTGCTTCAACTCTTCTAGGAAGGATTTTCACAGGTTTAGGAGTGTTTATGGGAAATTCTGACCACTCTACTGCACAAGTATTGATGAATATATTAACAATAGAGTATTACAATCGCCTCGATTAAATTATTCTTACTCTTATATCACACTAGTAAAACACTGAAAGTTTAGACCCTTTGGTAAATAAAAAAAAACCCTTTTCTGTCCTGTTACCTTTATTCTGAGTAATTTTGCATACAACATTTATTATACACTCATGCAAAGGTGAAGCATTTAAACCTCTTTTAAAAAGTGGTCAGTGAGATGCTAATAAGACACTGAGTGAAATGAAGAGGAAAGAGACAATTCTCGTTCTGCACATTTGAACTTAACAGGAGAAACTGACACTTTGTCCGAAGTGTTCCTGCAGTTGGATTGAAATGCTTCCTTACTCTCTGGGAAAAAACAAGAAAAAACCCTGACATCTGCTCCCACGTGGCCACACTAAGAAGTGAGGGATCTTTGTTTCTCCTGCTTCTCTTCCTTCTCTAGTTCCTCCTCGTGTCACAGTGCACTCCTGTCGTTCCTCCTGATTTACCAGACATCCTCTTTCCCCTGCTGTCACATTTGGTACAGATGGTTAGGCTCTATGGAGTGGCCTGTCAGTCTCCATTTGGCCGTCTCTGTGTGACAGCAGGCCCGATGGCTCGTGAAGGGCCCCCGACTTTCCCGGCACACGGACACTGACATTTCTCAAAGGGGCTTGCGTGCATGCTTCCCACCCAGCCCGAAGAGAGAAATGAAGAACCTGAAGTCGACCCAAAGCCCGCCACAGGCTACGAGAGTCAGGGATGGATGGAGGAGGGAGAATGAAAAAGGGGTGAAGAGAGGAGACTGAGAAACTGGGATTAGATTTAGGAGAGGAGTGAGAATGTCCGCGTTTACATGCACAGACATGAATTCGAAGCTGTAAAAGCTCTTGAAAAGGTTTGAGCCGGCAGTATTTTTGCATATCCAAAAACCTGTTGATAACCAGCTCCTGTAGAAGTGGAGACTTTTGAGGTGAGAATGCAAACTGGTGGACAAACCTGACCCAAAACAGGCAAATCTAAATGTACTGTATACATGCCCAGAGGCTGCTCTGAAAACCCAAATCATGTCAGCGTATCTCTCACATGGAAAATACTGCAAACATCCTACTCTGGAATACATAAAAGGAGTACACTGTGTACACGGCTTTTATTAAACTGGGAATATGCGCACGCAAGCGTCATGTCTAAGTCACTGTTTGTGGATGAGATGCTGTAGCTCACACCACCCGTTCCCCGACACGCTGCACTGATCATCCTCAGCACAGGTTCCTTAAAAGAAGCTGGTGATGGAGGTAAAGACGGGTGATGCGGAAACAGCCACTAACCACTCCACAACACACACCTTTACCTCCACTGTGGACTTTAATGCTTAGTATACACAAGATAAGATGAAAAGAAGGAATATTTTCTGGTAACTTTTGATTATTAAAAATTAAAGACTTATAATTAAAACCACAGATATTAGAATCAAGGAAGCTTAAACAATGTTTAAGTAAAAAGCCTAAAAATAGTTCATTCATAAGAGCTTTTTCTCATAATCCAACATAATAAAATACTGAATATCCAGAGTCAGCCTTAGAAGTCAGTCTTCTTAGTATTACGTATCAGTTATGGAGGATTTAACCCCCTCTGTCCTCTGTTATGTTGTAACAAGAAGCCATCACTAACCTAACCTTTGCCAGCATTGTGTAAATTGTTATATTGCATTCTGACTGCAAGGTGGAGACCACACTTGACAATCCAGAGAGGTGGAGAGGGGGGAAGCAAACAGGGTGGAGAGGGGGGGGGGAGCTGCTGTATTGTAGCGCCTCGGGGTAATGCTCCCAGTCAATATATATCTCCACACTCGCTCCTGCGCTCCCATTTGAGCGGGACGCGCTGCCCTGCCGCTGCAGAGGAGTGACAGACAGCCACACCGGGACCTCACTTTAGGTATGAATGAATACGTTTCCTCCTTTCCTTTAAGAAGCAAGGTTTGTTTGTGAAGGCTGAGCGATATTTTAGAGGGAAGTTAAGCAGAGGCCTGTTTAAATGCTGCTTTTGTTTGAAGGGCAGAAATGTTTGATGCTGTTTTATGTCCTGCTGCATGCCTTTGTTTTTTTTAATTTTGAAAAAAGTGATTTTTGATGTCATTATTTATATATATAAATAATATATATATTATATATATTTAATTAAACTACATTACTATTTTGATTTAAAATGAGAATCTTTTATATATATGTATATTTTAATATTACTGGATAGATACATTTCTGTGGTGTTATAATGAATTATTGTCAGCTTATTTTAATTCATCATCATTTTAATTTCTATTAAATTTAGTTAAAAAAATTAAATGCAAATACATCAATATTACTTGATTTGTAAATTTACAGAAATTCATGTTTTTTTTAAATCATAGAAGAAAGTCAACATAAAAATTTTCTTGTCTTCTTTTTTTTTAGAACTTTTTCTCAGAGGGAGTGACAGCTCACCCGGGCTATCATCTTAGGTAAAGTATTAAACTTAATGAATTTATTAAACACGAGAGCTTAAAAATAATTTCCCCTGCAGTCTTTGCGTGCATCGACTTCCTGTGCATTAAAAAAATAACCAAGTCCCTTTCTGCTGTCAGCGGTGTGGTTGCTGTAGCATGTAACTTGTCAAAGCTTTTAGTGTGGTGAGCCTCCTTAATTGCAACAATAGATGTTCAAGCTGTTAAGCTTGTTTGATCGTAGTCCCTAAAAGCTTAAAACAAGACCACAGGGTTCAGATATGGGCAGCGGGGGGGCCAAAGAGCGCAGTCAGTGAGAGGAGAGCGGATAGCGGTGACCAGAAGAGGGGGGAAAAAAATCTACTGTAAAAATGATTTTTATTGATTGGCTCGCAGCAGCAGCTGTTAGACTCCATTATGAGCCCAAAGCTCAGGTCAGACCCCCGGGGCGGACAAGTGAGCCAGTCAAATGGTCATCCACTAACGGGCCAGTTCTGGGGGTCCAGTTGGGAAAGTGGTGAGCAGCAGCCATCCTTTGTTAGCCTTCGTCTCATGGTCTCACAGATGATGATCCACGCCGTCACCTGTGTTTGCTTGGCTCTCCTTTGTTTCTAGTCTTGGAAGAGATCCGTGCATTAAAGAAAAAAGAGTTGGTGAAGTTTCTTTTTTACCTCAGCATGGACCCTGAACTTTACGTAGACTTTCATCTTTGAGAGTCCCGAGGAAAAAACGGCAAAATAAAAGCCCCCAAAGCAGAGTGTTTTAAACTGAGCACTAGCCTGCTTGCATCTTCTTTTTCACTGCAGGCTTCACCCAATGGCTTCGCTCGCAGTACAAAGAGATCACAAAGTTTCTGCAATTTCACAGATGGGGAAAAAATGTTTTTGAATTTATCTGAAAGGATTGGAATGAAGTGGTGTTAATTAAACTACATTTTGAACTAATGAAATAACAAAAGATGAAGAGGAGCAAAAAAAAGAGAGAGTGGAATAAGGGGAAAAAATTCTACAGGGACTATTTGTTCTTAAATCCAAAAGACAAGCCTGCTTAACACATGCAGAAGAAAATTAAAAATAAAATTAATCAATAAATCTGCCTGTTTATTCATAAAACGAAGCATAATGTTTAAAAGTAGTGTAAAAGATCAGTAATAATATTTAAAGGTGCTCAGGTTTAAAGGTTTTGTTGGCTTCTTTTGTAAGACATGTCTAACTGTAAATAAATATATGTATATTTTGATATTTTCCAATCAGAAGGAAATTAAATTCAATTAAATGCTACCTATTATAATCCCTGCTAATATTGCCTAACAAGTATGACCCCAGTCTAAATGTAGAGCTGGTAAGTCGAGGCAGTGGAACCTATGCACCGTGTCCTGACCCAGATCCCAGTCCTGGCACTAATGACGCCCTATAGGCATGATGCCAGGCTCTCATTAGGAATCGGGCCTCAAACCCCCAACTTCTCTCCTTCGCGTACCAGCACTGTGCAATCCCAGGCATGGCCGTGCGGTGCCTGTAGCCGGCCTTCGAGGGCCTGGCCCCAGAACTCAAGCAGGGCTGTGAATGCTGTGAGACCCCACTGCACAGGTGCAGAGTCCCCCGTGACAGCCCTCTTTGCCCCCAGCCCTGGGCCCTGCTAGTGCCTGGTACTGCACTGGAACTAATGAGTAGTGGCAGGTACAGTGAGAACAGAGCAGCGTGGGCCTCCCTGCAGTTAGGTTAGTGGCAACCCTCGGCTTGGGCAGAAAACAAATGTTCTCTCATAATACACATATGTGCATAATGGCATAAATCACCCTTCAGTGCACGCAGAACTTTACCTCTCATAGTTTGTTTTCTTACAGAAATGAAAACCGCATCCCTCCTTCTGACTCGCAGAGAACAAAACATCATATATACAGTCTGTGCTTTCATTCACGATCCACTCTCTTGTTTATTTCACAGGTACAGCTCCAATTTGACCAAGATGATGCTCTTCTTCATCGCTACCTACTCGCAAAATTAAGGAAAACCTCACAACAAATGAAATGTACTCTGAAGAAATATCTCAAAGTCTAGCCTGAATTGTCAAAATTTAAATCACACGCTCTTTAGAAATATCAAGACTCAACCATGTCCAAGGATGACACCTGCAAAGTCACGTCAGCCAGCAAACACAAGGAGCGCAAGCCGAAGAAGCCTCACTACATCCCCCGACCGTGGGGCAAACCCTACAACTACAAGTGCTTCCAGTGCCCCTTCACCTGCATGGAGAAGTCTCACCTGTACAACCATATGAAGTACAGCCTGTGCAAGAACTCTCTGTCCCTGCTTATAGAGTCAGATTGGCCGTATAAAAAGGGCAACATCCTGCACCCAGAGCAGCTCCGGCCCTTTCAGCAGGCCCATGGCCTGCACGCTCCCGGAAAGGATGAGCTAGAGCAGGTGATTCGCACTGAGGAAAGACAGGGTCAGAGGAGGTCTGCAGAGGAGGATGGTGAGGGCAGAGACAGCCAGGGACCAGAAGATGAAGAGGGACGAGGCGAGGGGGTAGAGATCGCTGGGCTGATCAAAGAAAGCTCCGGTGATAGCGACAGAGGTGAAGCAGCAGAAAGCACTAGGAAGAAAACAAAACAGCCAGATTCAGAGCTCGATGACATGCTCTCTCTCGAAAATCAGTTTTTACGAGCCCGCTCTGTGGAGGTAGAGGCCCAACTGAGACATTATAAGCTATCAAAGACATGCCTAACAGCTCCCGGGTTACTGTCAGAACAGTGGCGGCTGCTGGCATCCAGCCACACTAAAGCCAAAGCTGAAGGTCCTCAGCCTCGAGTGAATAATTCAATCCCCTGTTACCCCCCACCACCAAACCTGGTGGATTACCAGGACCCCACTGGGCTTAACCTTTCAGTGCTTGGGGTAGGTTATCCTATCAGCCCTGGCCTTTTCTCCTACATGAACTCAGCTATTCCCACCGCAGCCTCCGGTGTCACAGCCCAGACCCACGCACAGCTCGCCCAGCTCCCCTTCCTGGCCTCGGCCGCTCAGCTGATACACCCAGCCTCCAGCGCACACGCAGATCGAACTCTCATCCCCCCTCGACTATACTACCCCTTCCTGTGCGAGCACACATTCGGACAGGCATCCAGTCAGACCGACACCAGCAAGCCTCTCAAGACATCAACAAACACTCTAGAAGCAAGTCCTCTGTCCAGTTTCCAGCCCAAAGTCAATCTGTGGAAAGTGCCTGCTGTGAGGCCGGGATCTACCATCACTCCCGCTGGCTGGGTGTCACCTCAGAGAGACTCCCCTGATCAGGGCTACAGGCTGGGGGATAAACTGCAGGCTGCAGCCAAGGAAGGCAGAGCAAGCTGGGGTCTGAAGAGGGCAGGAGCTCCTTTAAGAAACCAAGAGGCCCCTGCGGAGAAGAAGCCAAACTTGGGCTTGACTTTAGACCTTCTGAAAAATATTCAAACTGCATCGACTCTTAATGTGGGGACAGACAAACTTCTCTTCTCTTCGGACAGGTAAACAGCTCAGAACTGTTTTTGTAATAAAATTGGTAGTAGTTGTGGTGTAGATTAAACCTCGCAGGAGTATTTATTTAACTCTTTTCTTTCACTCTTTCTCAGTTTGCAGGATGCTCATGTTCAAGGTCGGCCCACTGAGCTGTGGTACAACGATCCTCTCACCAGCCCCACCAGCGAAACATCTTCTCTCTCAACCTGTGGAAGACCCAACAGCCAGGACTCAGCTGCCGCCAGGACAATCGGGGCGTCTGAGTCAGTCGCTGCTCTGCTCGGTGACCTCTCCAAGGCGCTGCAGGAGTACCACGAGGCCGAGCGCAAAATCTCCCACCTAGAGAAGGAAGACCTTCCTGCCCAGAGACATCTCTGGGAGCACCTTAACAAAATCCGCAGCGAGCTTTCTCACATTCACCAGGCTTTGGAGCGAACAGCTCGCCAGAGCGATGGGCCTCTCGACCTGTCAGTAAAGAGGGACTCGACGGAGTCGATTGGCGATCAGAGCAGGAGGGAAGATGGGGGTCTTAAGGAAAACGCAACTGAGACAGAGGAGGAGGACGAGGAGCTCATAGAGAGAAGAGAGGACGAGGAGGACGAGAGCGTGAGGAAGGTGATAAGGGCTTCACTTGAGAGTCGTAAACAGTCGCTGGACATGCTGATCAAGATGAGTCAGGCGTCAGTGGTGAACACAGAGGTCCTGTCTCCTGGTGGCCTTGGCCTGAGGCCCAGTCCTGCTGAGGCTCTGTGGGCAAGCAGAACCACCAAGTGTGAGGCCGACTCCAGCGTCCTGCTCTGCCCCGACGGCCGATCAGTAGTGTTCACCGACATCTCCTCCTCTGCCAAACCCCCAAAGAGACCCCCATCCATACAGCGACTCGAAGCCCACTGTCCTCCAAGCCCTTTAACAGCTACCGACAACTGAAACTCTGCTTGTTCCTCTGGCTGTAATATAACAGAACCCATCCAGCGGTTCACGTGTAGTTTTGTTTTTGGTTACTGGCATGCCTCAGACTTTCATCAGCTGGGAAAAAAAAGAAAGTCGCTGTGTTTCTCAGTTGTTCACAGAAACATTTTGCACCGTATGAAGTAAACAGAGAATGACTGAAAAATCTGGAGGATTTTTTTTCTGATACACTAAAGGACGTTTAGACATTTTAAAAATGTTACATCAGCATTTTTTTTTTTTTTTACAGGTGAATTTAAACAATTGTGCACATTAATGATCATGACAAGAGATAATCCTCTGAGCTGATTTGTAAATATTGTACTGAAAATAAATGTAATTAATGTAAAATGTTTTAAAGGCTAATGTTTTTATATGGATGATGTCATGTTGGGCTGAAAATAAAATGGATTACACACACAAACACATCCATTCTTTTCAAAAACAGAGCAAAATAGGGGTTAAGACACATAAAATAATGAAAAATGGGAAGATTTTAATCAATATTTGCAAAGAAAAGGTACTAATTTGAACATTTTGCTGCACGGTGAGCAATCACAAAGCCAGATGCTATCATTGTAGTCTTTATCGATAGAAAGAAAAACAGGGGAGAAAAAAAAAAGACAAATAGATCCAAAGAGGCACCGTGACCTGAATTTGCCTACGTTGTCCTAAAGGTGAAGCAGCTCCTAAAGCCAAAGCCCATCGGCTGGGTTACCTGTGCGACTACTAAGGTTGGCTGCGGGGCCGACCTCCACATAAACTAAACTTGAGACCCGTCTCCCCCGAGGACTGACGCAGAGAGCAGGGCTGCCCCACGTCTTTTAGCCCCGTCACCACCATCACACTCCAGACGCAGCAGCAAAGGTCAGCTGCCACGACCAGAAGAGCCACCGCTGGATGTTCGACCTCAAGAGGTCAGGCCAAAAATGACTGTCCGCTCATTTTAACAGCAAATTCAACATTTAGTCCCTGCAATATCACACTTTTTTTTTCCTGCTAAAGAAAGAACAATAAGCTTTGGATTTATGTTTTCGTTTTCTGCAACAGACAGCCGACCTGTCCGGCCTTCACCCTATGGCAGCTGGGAAAGGTGGCTGAAGTGGATAAGCAGAAGGTGATGGGTGCATGGAAACTGTATGATTTGTCATTGCACTAACTAACAAGATGAAAAACAACAGTCCTCTTCTTCTATCTATTTTAGGCCTTATTCTTATAATTAGAATAGAATAGTTTTTTATTGTTGTTATACATATAAAGAAATTTAGACTAGATTTAGATCTCTCCTATGAACATCAGAAAAAAAACCAAATAGTTAAAGAAATCCCCATAAATACATAATAATAATAACAACAACAACAACAATAATAATTATAATAATAATAACAACAACAACAACAACAACAACAACAACAACAACAACAACAACAACAACAACAACAACAACAACAACAATAATAATAATAATAATAATAATAATGAATAGATTATTAAACCAGAGACAATGATTATATAGGGTCGAATGAAGGTGCTGAAAGTCTTTATCAGTGCAAGGTAGTTTGTATTACTAAGAGTAGTAGAAGGAGAAAATGAAAGAATAATATAAATCTTTGATTTGTAGATTTTCTCCTTGGCTGGAAAAAAAAAAATCCCTTTAATTTACAGAAAATTTCTGCAAAAGCATCCAGAAAAAAATCCACCCCTGTGAAATTAAATAATCTGGATGCTTCTTAGAAAAACATGCGTCTGTGGCCTGTTTGGGTGTTTTTTCTTTCTTGTTTCGGGAACAGTAAGAGCCAAGATGATAGCGCCCTCAAGTGGACAAAGCCAGATGAGCATCCCTGGGGTTAGTGCTGACAATACAAAGGAAAACAACACGAATGACAGGAACGGCAGAAACTCACCGGGGTGATCTTTTGCACGACGTGGGTTATATTTCCTCAGACATCAGCCACAAGATAAAAGTGCGTTACCATCATCACAGATCAGCCACTGACTACATCACTGACTAGTTTGTACGTGACAACAAGAATGCAAAGAAAAGCTCTCTCATAGTGATGAACATCCGTTCGTGTTTAGCTGTTGGAGCCAATAAAGCTTGCTGCACCTTCAGATTTCTCAGGCCTGACCTCACTGCAGTCTTGAAGCAGCTGTGATTTCAAGATTGCTGTGAGCTGTTGTGCTTCTGCTCAGCACCTCAGCCTGCTGTACTCTTGGCTTTAAATGCCCAGACAGAAGTCCTGTGGTGGCCAAACCGTGACTCTGTTAACCTCTGTGATCTTGTTAGCATCCTCCCTGATAACAAACTACAATCAACTTGTAGAAGAACAAGATCAGAGATCCCAGGTGAATCGCTTAGGCTGAAACACCTGGAGCGGAGCTAGAACCAGTTAGTTTCTCTAAAAGGTGGAGAATTCAGAGACCTGGACATCCTGGATGTTCTAAACCAACAACATCTCACACATCCACCACGATGCAAGTGCTCACCTATGAACCCTCTTTCTGATCCTTCCTGTGGTTCAGAAACTTGATTTGTCTCTCAACATGCTCAAGTCATTCAGCTGTGAAGAGGTTGGAGGTTCTTCAACTCTTAGGTATATCAATCTCCTAGTAAATAACATCCAGAAGTTCTCCTGGGGCTTTTTTCTTTGTTTATGAAGAAATCTCTGTAAAATAATAAGTATATGTATGTGTAGCTCATGCAATGTTGCATTTCTTTGTTTTTGTAGCATCTCTTGCACTTTAAGTTTTGTCTGAATCTAATTTGAAACCAGTTAACTTGAAAAGGATCCAAGTTATCTGAACCCAACTCCAGGTTCGTGGAACGTAATCCCTGGAAGTGGTTATTATTCCGGATGCAAATCTTGGAGATGTGGCTCAGTTGTCATTGGGTAAGGGGAACACACTCAGGCTAAATCCCACCAGTACTATGTTTGAGGGTTCTCAAAACCCTGAATCGAAATAATCTCACCGCTCATCAGGACATATTCAAAGGCCTGCATAACCTCCCGGTTTTATTTAGCTTTGATAAGAACAAAATCCACAACACTGACCATAAGTGGTTCATCCCTCTGAAGAGACTGGTGCCAGTTTATTTTTCAACAAGTTGCAGATGAGTCAAAAGCATTCAGTGCCCTCACCCAGCTCCACCCACAGCTCAGCCTGCTGAACCAAGCAACCAAGAGGTCTCTCAGTAAGCTGTTGAAGATAACAGAGCTCAGCCTCCGATTAAACACCCTCGACTTTATTGAACAAGGGTCCTTCCAGGACCTAGAAAATCTAAGGTAGTCAATATTCTCTGCTTTTCTGTTCACCTTTGCTCACTATTCATTCAACAAATAAATCAGTTTACCCACTACATACCTAGACTGAAGTGGGTCTGAGTTTAAACATCTGACCAGCTTTGTTCTGTACAGCAGCCGCCTCCAGGCACTGGTAGCACAGAACATCCTGACTGTTGTGATACTGACTCTGGGCATTTAGGGACGTAGACATGGTCAAGAAAACCTCGTGAGCATCAGAGTGGGAAAAAGAAGTGATTTAAGTGACTCTGAATGTGGCATGGCTGTTGGTAGCAGACAGGCTGAGGTTCCCAACAAACATCTCTTCAGAGACTGAAAACGAGAAACTATCAGTGAGCTCTGAGTAAAAATACCTTCTTGATGCCAAATATCAGAGAATGGTAATACTGAAGACTGGAAAGCAATATTTTCTCAGGAAATGTGGGACTCCTTAGAACCAACTGAGCATCATTTAAGCAACACAGCTTACCCGAGTACCGTTACTGACCATGTCCATCCCTTTATGACCAGTGTACCTATCTGAGTAACGCACTATGGCACAAAGCTCAAAGTGTTCTGTACTCAAAAGGCCTCCAGTCAGCAGATGTCAATCTAATAGAGCACCTTTGGGATGTCACCATGGAAACTGTGTGAAGCCTTCATGTTAATATGGACCAAAATCTCAGAGGAACATTTCCAGCACATTGTTGAATCTACAAAAGAATTAAAGGCAGCTCTGAAGGCAATCAGTGAGTCCAACCTGGTACTGGAAAGGTGGACTTATTCAAGTGTCCAGTGAGTAGGTTCTTCCACCACAGACTCACACCTTACAGCTAAATAATAAATTAACGAAGAATTGTGTAAGGAATGGGTGCACAAACTGCTGAATCCCAAGTCTGTAAAAAGAAAAATGCAAGCCACAGATTTTTTAAACACTTCATTTATTTGACGTTATACATTCAAATGAAAATAAAAAATATTCATATATATTTCTTATAGAGCTAGAGAGCAAGGTACAAGTTTAAAACAAAACACAGAAGTCTTCCGTGTGGCATATATTTATATACACAAGGCGTGGTTTGAATACTATACAGTGTGTATCCATAGCTGCACAGGTTTCATGGATGTCTATATTCTTCACTCAGTTGAGGCACGACTAGATTTCAGTAAGAGGTCAGGGACTGGGCCAAGTGCTTCAAGACTGCCGCTTACAGTAAAACATCTCAATCTCAGCATCTCAGCAGTAGGACTTGCAAAGCAAAGCTTATAATTGTCTAGAGCGCCACACTAAAGCAAAGAGTAGGAAAAGGAGGCAACGTGATCATGCAAATCCAAAAAACAGGTTCAGGTTTAAGGAGATGATAATTCTCACACTGAAGCAAACACAAAGTCAGAATTTAAGATATTTGAAATAAATTCCTGTATCGCTAACAAATTACGGCTGGTCACCTAATGTGACGCGAGTCAGCATGTTTGGTTGCACTGCAATAAATCGACTGGAAGTCACTACACCGATTCTGAGACGAATAAAAACAAGCCTCCTCAAGTAGTCAAAAGGTAAGTGCAATCTCACCCCCCCCACTTCCACACACAGACACACCGTTTTATAAAACACTCATACATCATACCAAGGTAAGCATCACATTGTTTTCCAATATCAATCAAATAGTACAGCAGATGCCCCAACAATAATAGCAAACCATAGTCTACATGTGTCCAGTAGTTATGTACAGGAGAACTGGTGCAACATTAAGCACGTTAAAAATTATTAGATATAGACACTATTACAATAATAAAATACAGCAGATACTTAATTCAATATTGGGATATATTTATATTTATATATTATTCATATTATGTATTGCTGTCAGTTTTGGCATTTTGGAGGATCAACAGAAAAGCTGTAATCGAATCTCTCTCACAGCGCGTTTGACACAACTCCAACTTGGCCTGATCGTAAGTGTATGTACTTTAAGAATTAAAATAAGAGACAAGATCGAGCTAAAACGTGAAAGAGGCTTAGAACAGATAGATTAAAGTCCTTGATCTCAGATGCCACCCCAACATCTTCAGCCCATGATGGCACGGCAGGCGTAAAAAAACAAAAACAAAGAACAACAGAGAAAAAAAAACAAAAAAGCAAAAAACTTTTCAGGTTAAATCTTTCTGGAATCTTTTGCCTCAAAAAGCTTCATGCGCTCCTGCACGGTGAGTCCCTCTTTCAGGCTCTGTTAAAGACAAACAAAGTCATTTACTGTTATGAGGCAATAATGCGCATGTGGGCAGAAAAGAGCGAACACACAAACACACACAGACGCAAAGGAAAAAAACCCACAAAGTCAGAAACAACAAAACAGTCACAGCTTCTAATCCCAGATGTGTTCTGCTCGACACACTTTAATTTAAAAGGTTAAAACACACGACGTACAGGAAAAATATAAATGGATATGGTCATGCCACATAAATGCAGTACAGAGAAAAAGTCTTGAGCCGGCCCTTATTTATTTATATTCTGCTTGGAAAAATGATATCACCACCTTTACTCTGCAACACAGCTCAAACTTTTAGCCAAGCTTTCCTCTGCTTTCTTTAACTAGTCTTCAGGTAAAGTTCTCAGTTAACAATGGCTTCATGAAAGCAAAGTTCTTATGAACCTTCAAATATATCTCATCTGTGTCAGGTCTCGGCTGGATTTTGTCCTCTTTTTGTTTTCCATCCATTTCAATCACATTTAAGGACTCGCTGCACACCAAGCTGAGACAGTTTCTCTTATTGACGTAAGAATATTTGTTATGCCTGTACAACTATGTTATGTTATCTTGGCATTTGTTGGGGTTTTAACTAAAGAAATGGCAAAAACACATTTTTTTCAAGTTATGTGTAAACCAAACTGGTTAAATCCTTGAGTTAGGTGCCTTCTTTTGTACTTTAATGATTCAAGTCAGTGTTGAGTGGCTTAAAAACAGGAAAACACATCTGAAAATAGTCAGGAACTGGGGACAAGGACCCAGAAAGCCTGAAAAATTATTGGTCAAGACCACAATATAATTAAACAACTGAACATCTGGCTCCTCGGAAGCAAAATGAAGACATGAGGAGGTGACTCAAGACTTTTGCACAGTACCGTATGCACAACACCAAAACAGAGGATTCAAACAGCCACAAACAAAAAACTGTTAATGTAAAAAACATTTTTAAATAAAGAAAAACGACACAGAACAAAAACAAAAGACAGTCCTCACAGTGAGTACCCAGAACAGTTCAGTACTTCATTGATGTGAAAGCGCTACAGTTTCTTTTCATCTTTTAACCGTTTCTGCAGTCGCAGGAGAGGACTAACTAAAAATATTTTGATGAGTAACACCCTCACACCTCTGATATTCAGCTGAAATATCATATTTCGATTGCTCACGGTGGAGCCAAAAGAAAGAGTTTGGGGTCAGAGGGGAGATGAAATCATGCATAGTTAGGTAGGTAGGCATGGAGGGCATGCTGTTTGTCTATCACATTATACCTACAGCATATGTTGGGGCGGGGGTTGGGAGGGGATCACCCCACAATGGGAGTGTCAGCTATCCCATGAGACCTGCTCGGTGACAGACTGACGGATAAAACAGACAGATGAAACACTTGAAGCACTTCCAGTAAAACATGACCTCTGACTGACTGAACACGTTTCTACCACAGAAGCAACAAACGACACGGCAAACACTCACCTTTGACCTTAAACCTCGTGAATGCCTGGAGCTCGCCGACTGTTCTTTTTTCATGAAATCTGGGTTACTTTTGGACTTCATGATATCTAAAAACACAATAAAGACCCTATTATTAACAGTGGTGATGCTTCTTCAAAAAAATATATAACCGACAGCATCTGTTCGCATTTAAGTGGTAATCTTAAAACAATTTTTCCTAACTTTACCAAGAGGAAGACGCATCTTTCTCAGGAAGGATAAAGATAGCAAAACAATGTTAAAAACATTTCGAGGATTGAAGGCATTTTTTCCCAGTTCAAACCAACAGCAATCCAAAAAGAGACAATCCCCGGGTGGCACTAAAGGTGGCTGGTTGGATAGTTGTAACATATTTATAATAAACACAGCTTTGCTCAGCCTTTGGTTGTTGCCATGTTAGTAGACTTCACGGATATCTGGATATAAATGGGAACTAAAAAGAACAAAGATTAAAGTCAAATTGAGCATTTTCTACTCACCATATCCAGATGTAACTGTTCCATCGACAGTCCTCTCACCTAAAGCTTCTGTGGCAATGAGCAACTTCTCCTTCAGTTTGCTGATGTCGCAGTCTGCTTTTGCTTTTACAATGCTGAGTTCTGTGTAGATGTCCTTATATTTGTCTGTGGCATATTTCTTGTCCTGGTAAAATGATCGGGGATGAATATACGGCCTCAGATTTTTAAATCACTCTCAGGGAGATGTGCTTACCCTTAAAGCAGACTGTAGCTCGTCTTTCAGAGAGTGGATTTCTTGTTTGAGATACTGGATCTCCGACTCCTTTATTCGTAACAATACCTACAAGACAGGGAGAGGCACTTAGGGTGTAGAGCAACATGAGTTGAGCGTCTGTGTGTGTGTGTGTGTGTGTGTGTGTGTGTGTGTGTGTGTGTGTGTGTGTGCTTGTTTAAACATACCTCCAGTTCATACACATCTTTGCCCTGGGAAAGTGATGAGTGAGCGGTTTCCCCACTAAAACAGGAGCGCATCCGAGAGATCTCTACAGTCAGCCGGTTATTTAATTCCTGTTAGAAAAATGGAGTTGTATTCAAACCTGTGGACAAAAACAGGTTTGTATTCACAGTACGTGTGCAGGATTGCGGAGTCTGACCTGGTTGTGTGCATTTAGCTCCTGGTTCTCTCTCTGACACTGCCTGAGGGCCTGCCTCTCGGCCTCCAGCGCCTGAGCCAGGTGAGCGTTCTCTAGACATTTCTGAGAGTACTGCTCTGACAGCACCTCCAGTTCTCTCTGGATGGACTGCAGCTCCTCCCTACACAGTCAGATAATCAGTGTCAACATGCATTTGTGTTTTTCACAGCGCAGAAGCTTCTTTCATCATATAATAAAACTGTTTTTTCCCCCCAAAAGCAACTGCAACACATCAGTACAGTTTTTAGGCCCCAGTCAAGATTAAATGTTGACACCCAACTGATATAGTAAATACACTGGATGCAAAGTTTAGGTTTCCCCTTGTAAAACATACTCGTATTGTAAGCGTAGTTCATCAATGTCAGAGTTCAGTCCGCTTATTTGGGAGCGCTGGGTTTTTTCCAGTTCCTCCTTGTGCGCATTCTTCATAGCTTCAATAGCTACATTAAAAAAACAGAGCACATATATCAAGTCACTGTATGACAGTCATCAAAGCACAGCAGCTACGAGCGATGAGACCCTTTCTTTACCAGCAATCGTGGCAGCCGTCTCCTCAGCCAATAGCCTCTCTCGCTCTTCCATGAGCTTGGAAATCTCCCTCTGATGCTGCCTCTGGAGGTCTTCGATCACCTTCTGGTGTGTCTCCTCCATTGCGGCAAAGCCACGCTCACATGTGGCCTAGTGGAAGAAAAAGTCAACAATCTGTCGTTGCGAAAAGAATTATGCATTCACTGCAGCTACATTTTTATTTTTGACTACAGATTTAGTAAATTATCTATAACTCACTCGACTACATGCAAAAATCAGTGATAGAGGCCATGCAAGACTTTTAGAAGTAGAAATTGTCTATGTTAGTAACAGAGCGAGTAAAGCATAGAGATTCTAGGCCAGCCAAGCTGCAGTTTATACTGATAGACTCTTACTCTGATAGGCTACTTTATTCTGAAAGTGGGAAATGGTGTGATTACTGATGCCCAAATGAGTATTTAAAGTAAACTGAAATACAATTTGTGTCAGAAAGGACTCAAGACAACCTGCTATTGGTTGCTTTGCTTCTTTGTTTGAAACAAAAAAGGATGTCCCCAGCTGATCAGCAGGATTTGAAGAATACCGAAAGATCAGAACCTTCCTGAGACAACAAACCCATAGTTTATATCTATATGTCTGTATAGATTGAGATAGATATAAAAACATTTTAGAAACATAATTCTAAAACTTTTATCAATTTAACAGTCTTGTATAGGCTATTAGTCTAATTAACAGACTAGTTCTATTAGTCTATTAATTAACAACACTTTCATTAGCAGAGACTGTATATAAAAGATGGACGACCTACTGATGTCATTCATCGAGCAAGCTTTTGAAGCTCCGACTCAGATGGCCAACAAGATTTTTAACTTGCATAAAAAATACAATAAGGTCCTGTTGTATTCAATATGCTGAGGCCATTAACTCATTACGAATGTGTTTCCTGAGGACTTCTATATGTAAACCAAAGTCGTCGCCTCCTGCTGTTCATTGGAAATATTGCACATTTAAGACACTTCATCAGTTTTAAAACCTAAAGCAGCAGCGTCAAACATAAGGCCCAAAGGCCAGAATTGGCCCAGCAATCTGCCTCACTGGATGGCTTTGGAAAATATGAAAGAGTACATACATTTTGGACTTTTAGCTGCATATTCATAAGTGTCACAGCTCATTAGTAATAAAAGCCTGCCTTTGGCCATTCATACCATACCAAAGTAATTAAGTAATAGCCAAAGAATTAAATGACAGAACAAATTCTCCATCTACTATAGACATTTATGTTTGTTTTTTGTTGTATTTTTTTTTTTTTTACACTGAAGCAACTATTTTATAAAGACACAATTTTCCGTACCATTAAAAACTTTCTGCTTTACAATTACAGGGGAGTCTGGGTAATGAGCTACCAGAACTTTGTGTCATTTTACACATTTATTTCTTACAACTTCAGCCCAAAGAGTTGTGCTGAAAGATTTCTCTCTTTTAACACAGCAGCTTTTCTATATGTAAAAGAACAGACAAATTGTGGAAAATATGCTTATTTTACTTATATAAAGATATCTCAGGGATATTAAATGTGTAGTTAAACTTCTTTACACTGACATAAAGGGAAGTTTCATTGGTCCAGTTCATTAGAGATCTAAGGGGTTTGGCCTAGAGCCTATTTCCATGCTTTATATACAGTCTACAGTTACCACGGTGGTTATGATTTATCACCTAGGAGTTCAGGACATCCTTTAAAGCTCCAGTTACAATCATGCTACAGCCCACAGATGATGTAACTGTTCAATTTAAACATGTTTCACTCATCTCAAATCACACCATTTCCCAATTCCTAATCCTCAGTTACTCGAATCACCAGTTACTGAGGATTAGAAATCAAAGAATCAAAGTTAATTCTTCTTTGGCTATAATAACTACTGATCTCTCTCCCTTAAAAAGGGTTTATTCACTAAAATGGTAAAATGAAAGAGCAAAAACCTTGAGGCTTTCAAAGTCTCTCTGGTATTTCTCTCTCAGGCTGGCCACATCTCCTTCAAGGTGTTTGTTCTCCAGTTCGTCCCTCATATTATTCATCTGAGTCTCCAGTTCTTGAATGCGGTCTTTCAGAACCACCATGGAGTCGACCTCTGATATGTGCTGTACATCGTCCCCTTTTCCCTGCTCTTCCTCTTCCATTGGCGTAGCGGCCTCCTCATAAGGAGGTGGCTGTGAGACCTCAGGGTTTTGATCGTAAGATGGGTGATCTTTGAGACTCTGAATGTTCTCCACATACTCTGAACGTAACTTTTCGATGTTGTCCTTGTGGATATGCTGGAGCTCGCAAACCCTCATTTCAAACTGCTCCTCGAGCTTCCTCACATGACTCTCGTGCCTCTCCTCCATTGTGTCCATGTCTGCTAGCAGAACCTCTAACTTTTGTTGACTGTCAGCTGCTGCTTCCATGAGGGCCAGCTCTGTTGAGGCACAGCCTTGTTCTGCTCGGCTCAGCTCCCTTTGATGCTTCTGCTTCAGGTCTTCCGTCCCTTTCTGAAACTCTTTCTCTAAGAAGACCACTTGCTGCTGCTGCTGCGAGAGCTGATTCACACGTTTGCTAATCTCACTCTTAAGTGTCTGATTTTCCTTCTGGAGAGATTCCACCATTTGCTTGAAGTTCCGGCGCTCCTCTTGTAAAGACTCTTCATATTTTTCTTGGATTGCTGTGACACTGCGTGCATGCTGCTGCACGAGATCATCCATAGTTTGACTGGTCTGTTTACAATAGCCTAAATCTTGTTCATGCATGGCCCGTAACCTACATGCCACATATGCCACTTGAGCCTGGGTGAGGGCTTCACGCATACAAAGAGAGGTACTTGTGAAAATATGTGAAGTTTGGTGTCCTAGAAGAGATCGGATCATTTTAGACAGTGCGGGATTGCTTTCGCCACTTTCTAGTTCTTGGGCATACTTGTGGAGGATCGCTGCTTGTCTTTGAAGTTCATTAGCCAGGCTTTCATGAGCATTTTGCAGTGATTCAACAGAGTCAATGCCATAAGAGGGCATTTCACCAGCCAAGTGTCTGTCTACGATTTCCTCAGCCAAGTCTCTAGCTTCTTCTATTTCGATCTGCTCCATGTACGGAGCAAGCTCGGGAGGGTGAATGTCCGCCAGCTTTTGTTTGTTGAATCCAAAGTTGTTTTTGACTTCTTTTATGACAGTTTTCAAATCAGGCCTTTTAGAGGCTTCAATAATTGCTTTCAAAGCCATTTCCCTTTCATAGAGGTTTTTATGAGCTACAGCAAGCTCCCTTTTAAGTATTTTGAATTTCTCCTCATAGCAAAGCTTAAGATTTTGAATTGAGTAGGACAATTCTGCTTTAATGAAGTTGTTGAAGGCAACTTTGGCATCAACATCTACATCTAATACACCACCCTCTTTGGATTTAGCAACATCCGTCTCTGCTTTCTCAAGTTCTTTCCAGAACCCACTTTCTAAAATCAGCTTCCTGGTCAAGACATCGGCATAAACTACAGCCAAGCAATCTTTGTCACTCCTTTTAATGTGCTCAATGTCCTCCCAGATCTCAGTAAGAGCCTGCAGGAGGTCAGACTTTGACGTTTGTATTAACAAAGCCATCTTGTTCAAAACCATCGCCTCAAAGGACAAAGTTTTGGCAAAAAGGTGCATTGCCTCTTTATCTACAGTCTCTGGGGTTTGATTTGGATGGAAAGCTGGTGATTGCTCTTCCAACATCTTTTGTCCCCGTTGAAGGTACAGCGATGCATTGAACAAATCCTTCTCTATCTCACACAATGAGTGCAGCTGTGTATCTGTTTCATGTGAGCCACTGAGAATAGCCCTAACTTTTTCTCGACCATTTTCCACACATACAAGGGCATTGGTACAATGCTTAATGCCAGCACTACTCTGTATACCACTTGCATCACTAGTCTCTTTCTCTGGGCAAGAATCCTTTTCGCCGATCTTTAAATCTATATCGGACAAGTCCTCTGCTTGGGTGGATCGTTGCCTATCCAGATTTTGTGTTAGGTTTCTTAGCTTATCTTCTGTGGCGAGCAGTTTTGTTTCAAGAGCATGTATGATAGAGATAAACTTCTCTGGGTCATTAGCATGTGGGGCTGTGAAGTCAGGAGTAGCTGTTCCTTCAGTTAACTCAATGTCTTCAGCTACATCCTGATTCATTTTTTGACTAGTGTCCAGGACCTCGAAATTGACATATTTTTGACACTGAATACTCGAAAAACGTATCCTTGGTCTCTTAGCTTGAGACTCCTTATCGTCTGGGGAGCTCTCTGTTGTGGATGTATTGTCTAAAGAAAGCTCTGCGTTTGATAACGAGGAGGGTGATGTTCTTTCCTCCTCACTCTGTTCTGGGATTTGCTGCCTTTCCATGTGTAGATTAGCATACCCCAGCTGTAGGGCATTGAGGTGCTGCTCCAGCGCTGCAATGCGGTCCTCTGCAACCACAAGCTTGGCTTGCAGATCCTTCTCAGCATTACAAGGCTCAACTTTGTCCAAGAGGCTTTGAGTCATTTGACAGAGAAGCTCCTCCTTGGCTTGCAGCTTCAGCTCAGTTTCCTCTAAGCTGTTGCCAAGTGCAGTCATTTTAATAAGTGCTTCTTTTAGGTCCTCCTCCTTGCGTTCCATCAGTCTCTCGTACATCTCCTTAGTCTGCCGGATCTCCTCCTCTTTTTCTCTAAGGAACTGGCTCATTTTCTGAAACTCTTGGGTGGCCCTCTCATATGAATGCTCCAAGGTGTAGTAATCTGCTTCTTCTGTTTCCAGGCGAGAGCGAAGCTTGTTCACTTCACGGTCTGCTTCAGCAATCTGGTTGATGAGTTCCTGACAACGACACGTAAGATGTCCTTTTTCTTCTTCCAGTCTACGGACACTTTCCTTCAGTGACTCAACCATGTCAGCCTTTTGAGCCAGCTCTTCTTGCAACTTCAGCATTTCCTGCTTGCATTCTATACCTCCTGAGGCCCGCCTACCCCTTAACAAGGCCTCTACCTGCTGCTCAGCCTCGAACAGCCTGTCCTCTACTTTCTTGTGTGCAGTTTCAGCTTCAGCTAATCTTTTGCACAGATTCTGTCTCTCTCTTTCATGACTCTCTTGCATGCTATGCTGTTCCTGCTTAAGGCGCTCGTCTTTCAGCGCCTGACCCTCTTCTGTAGCAGTTAGTCGAGCAGTCACTTCTTGCAGCTTCTCCTGCAACCTCTGTATCTCCCTCACGTGGTCTCGCTGCAGTGCCTGCTGGCGCTCCAGCTGCCTGAGGGCCTGGTTTCTCTCCAGGAGGTTAGCTTCTACTTCACGGAGTCTGTCTTCACTGTCCTTCAGCTGGGCTCGTAGGGTAGCCTCACTATGACTGTATTCTTCTTCGTGTTCTTTTGAGCGCTCCTGCTCTAGCCTGAGCTCATTCCGCATCCGGACCACAGCCTGTTCACTTGCTAAAATTTCCGCCATTGCAGATGCAAGTTTAGACTGCAAAGCCTGAATATCGGACTCGTGGCGCTCTACGGCATCCTGGGCTTCGGTGTAGCTTCTCTTCAATGTCCGGATCTGTTGCTGTGCAAGGTCCTGCTTGCGCTTCTGGGACTCCAGTTCACCCTGTAAATCTTGATTAAGCCTGTGCAAGTGTTGCCATGGCACTCTGTGCGGTGAAGACGTAGGAGGTGTTGCGCTCTTGAAAAGATTGATGAGATAGTTTCATTAATATCATCACGTTACTTTCCCCTCTACTAAATACAGAGAGCCACATCTCGGGGATAACCAGGAAGAAAATAACTTCTCTTTTTTTTAGGAAAGTAAATTTTCCCTCAAGCTACTACTGTGCTTTTTCAGAGGTGACTTGAAAACAGAAAGGTTTAGATGAAGTCACCTTCAAACACCCCCCCCAAAAAAAAAACAAAAAACAATTAACCAAAAAATGGGTGATCAATATGGTGATTTAAAAGAATACAACATGACCAAACATAATGTGATTTCATGGTATGACCTAAAAGTGTTTAATGTAAAAAAAAAAAAAAAAAAAGAAAAAAAAAAAAGAGGCATTAATCACACACTTATTCAGAAACACAAAGCATGCAGAAATCAAGCTGCGAAAGGACACATGCAGAGAGAAAAAGCACAGCGTGAGGCTTATTGATCCTCTTTCTTACCTTGAGCACATCAGATCAAATCAGTTACTTTCCCATGAGATGTGAAACTCCATCAAAAAACAGTTAGTGAAAATCTCATGCTAAGAAAACCACAACCACGCATAGCAATATCAGAGAATAAGCACCCACACACCTGTTAGTACAGTACATACTTTCACTTTGCAATTCTTAACACCGCTCTACCACAACATTTCTTTAAGTTAATTCATGTTGTGGCATCAATTTAAAAGAAAAATAAGGTTGCGGAATATGTAAAGAGTGCAGCTACCTGCAGTACATAGCCCTCCCTGGCACTTTGCTCTCTCACTAGCGCATTTTCCAGTTGCTCCTTTAAGAGGTTGTTCTGCTTCTGCAGTTGGTCCAGCTCCTTCTGCTTCTGTCCCAACTGTCAAGAGAGGCAAAGAGGTAATGAACAAATAGCACAGGGTGTTGTTATAAAATAAATATAACCAAAAAATATATATAACTGAAAACATTTGGACAGTTCAGCATTTTTTACCTTTTTAGGTTGACAATTCTTTTTAATAAAAGTATTATAATACTTTTTTAATGGAATAAAGGAGATCATATACAGTATAGCATTTCTCATCACCAGGTGGCTTACCAAGTGCAACACGTAAAACAACATGCAAGGCTGGAATGAATTCCTTCAATTAGCCTGATCACACCAAACAAATTTGCTTAAAAATGAATGATAAAAAACACACAGTAGGAACAGCTTAACAAATGGATGGAGGCAGGAAAAAAACTTCTTGTTTTGATGTAGCTGCTCATTTCTGTGACAGCAAACCATAAAATGTTGCACAACAGCAACTGCAGCATGATCCATTTCAAGGCATGACATGCAGAGACTCAGCAAATAACCAAATCCACTCCTAAAAAGTAATTCCTACCCCATGAACAAACAGGCAAGTAGCCAAATATTTAAATATTATTTCCTCTGATTAATCATCTTTGATGGTCTACGAGTGCAAAGATCTCAGAAAAGATAGAAAAATATTAAAAATGTCATTTCTGAAGCCTTCTAAAACTGTGGATACATTTCAAGTGTAGGGTAAGATAGTACTATATAGTACTGATGTCAAATTAAAGCTGAGACTTTAATGTTGTGTCCAGTATGAAACTTCCTATTGAATCTGAAAATGAAAAAAATCTCAAGAACTAGACATGCCTAATTGTCCAAAAACAAACTATTTAATTTTATTTATATGGCATCAAATCACAACTGTCACCTCAAAGCACTTTAAATTGACCCTGCAATAATACAGAGAAAACCCCAACAATGAGAAGACCCCGACATGAGCAAGCAGCTGTTGACAGTGTGAAGGAAAAAACAGGTTCAGGGTGAGGAGAAATCTTAACGATATAACCCACGCTGGTTACGCTCACCTCTTTGTCTAGCAGAGCAGCAAGCTCATGCGCTGGCAGTCTCTCAGAGTTTCCTAAGGCAGTGGTGATCGGTACTTGCTTCTCTTCCCTTAATGGTGTTGTCTCCACTTGATGCCATCGCTGCTCAATCTCATCCTGAACATCTGAGCTTCTGCTGTCTTTGTCCTCACTGGCTGGACTAATGGCAGCAGGGTGATCCACTTCCATCTTTCCTTGCTCTTGGATTCCAGGTGTTGGTTGCTGTACTGGTGATGTAGCATTTAGCGTTGAAATCACCGTTACAGTAACAGTATTTGATGTGCGAGCTGTACTGCTAGTTCCCCCATTAACGTTCTCCTTTTCTGCTTCTTCTGTAATTGAAGGTGGGTGAGCAGCTGATGCAGATGAGGTTTGGAGGGAGGAAGAAGAGACCGGAGATGACGCCAAGGAGGAGGGAGAAGAGGAGGCAGAACAGTAGGAGGAGGTTGTGGAGAACGATGAGCTGAGGTCAACTGTGTCTGCTCGTTCTTTTACGGGCTTTTCCTTCCGTTCCATTTTGAACTCAGTCCAGTCGAAAGTTTTTGAGCGGCCCTCTCGTCTGCGCTCACGAACTCTGCTTTTGCGTGGCTCAGAGGCAGGGGCAGAGGCATTGTTACCAGATGGCTGCCTCTGCCCATCAGACTTAGGGATTTCTGGATTATGGCTTGGATCAGGGGTGACCTGTAGGCATGGGTCCAACATCACCTGAGATTTTATCTTCTCATCAGGGAGTGATCTGAACAAACCAAAGCACAAAAAAAACAAAACATATATAAAGTCAATTCAAAGATAACTGGATGAACTTCTGCATTCGAATTTGCTCAAGCTGCTGTTACATAAAGCTTTGCTGGACGAAACAACAACATAAGATTTCAGGTTTTCTAGCTTCGATTAACTGTGCATTCCAGGGTTTCTGCAGGGCCCAATGAGGTAAACAGTGACATTTAACTACCCGATTCACAAACAAACCACCAAAAATATAAAAACATGTTTAAAAATTTGATCTAAATCCAAGTCTGAGGGCGTCTTCCCACCTATGGTTCTTTTACTGTGATCTGAATTTGTAAACGTGTAGCTTTTCCACATGAAACACTGGGTTTGTTTTCACGCAGAAAAAAAAATCTAAGTGAACTCTAAGCAAACCAAAATGTGTCACTACAAACGTCGTGAGAATGTTCAGTCTGCTCACTGGCCAAATGTATCTGGGGCAGGAACAACAAAACTAAATACACAAAAGAGGTCCTGAGTCAGAAAACTGAGAATTTACGTTAGCCCGTACAGACCTTCGCACATCTACAGTACCTTCCTGCATTAGCATACGTTGGTACGGGACATTGTTTTGTTAGCTCAACCTTGTAACGTACACCTTGTAGTTGGCTTGGATCGGGGTGGGAACACGTTCACACCATAAATTAACTGATCTGGAGTTTGTTTGGAATCGTACCGAGACCACCTCCTCCAACTGGGTCTTTTTGCAGTTGTTTTGGTCCGCGCCCGAGACTACTGTATTCACACCTGCACCAACAAAAACGCTCAAGAGTTCAATTTAAATGGACACAGCAGGTGTTAAAACACCCTAAACCCAATTACATTGACTGACCCCATTTCTGCTGTAGGTTTCTTCCTGTTAAAAGTGAGTTTTTCCTTCCCGCTGTTGCCAAGTGCTTACTCATAGGGGTTTGTCTAGTTGTGGGGTTTTCTCTGTATTATTGTAGTGTCTTTACCCTAAAATATAAAGCACCTTGAGGCAACTGTTGTTGTGTTTTGGTGCTATATAACCACAACTGAAATGAGTTGTGGACTAAAAGCCACAACAATCCAGTTTCTGTTAAACTAACCTCAATTGTAAATTCATTGTGTCATAAATAATTTTAACAGGAAAAAACTAAACCAGAAAGTCAGCGATGTGGTAGCACCAAAGTTTATTGACTACAGTTTGTAAAATGACAAATATAATCCTGACTTTGAGCAAAGTTTGGGTAAATCTCAGCAGGTGATCATGTGCGTGATTTAGACTAAAATCTGACCAATATTTTAAAAGTAGCAGCTATTCTTGTGAATTCTGGATAGAGGGATAACTGACACCTTGTCATGGCATAAGCCAATCAGTCCATCGGCTAGATAAGTGAATAAAATAAAGAGTAACAGAAGAGGGAACGCAGTAAATACTGAGTCTGTTGGTTTGCAACATTTACTGACATCCGATTAGCAAAAATGAAAGCAGAAATGCCAACTAACAATAGTCTGGTTTTCTTTGTGAAAAATTATTAGGTCTTGTTAGTGACAAAGAGGAAGTTGCTTTAACTTTAAAGACCAGCAGATACCCCATTTTAAACAATAAAATGCATGTCAAAGCATTAAACACCAAAAACATTTATAAAGACACACAGTGGGGCTAAAAGCAACTTGATCTGATGTAAGCCTGATGACGGGTTCCTGCCTTTAGCTCTTTAACAGTGGCTTAATGTGAATATGTGCAGTAAACTGCTCACTAATGTGCACTGCTTTAAAGGGCAGGGTGACCTGATGGAACAATCCTTTTTAACCGTGTTGTGTGGCGTCCTCAAGGAGGGAAAGAGCTCAAGAACATATAACATGTCATATGTGCAACTTCAGCATTTGATATGTGAAAGATAATCTCCAGCTTTGCTATGAAAAGTACAAAAATAAATGCTTACGTAGTTACAGAGCTCTTGTTTTGAGGTGGACATTTATACTCAGCCCAAAGCTTAGTTATTTTGAGCTTTTGGTGTTGTTGTGGCACCATTTCCAACAGTTAGTGGACCATCACATTACAGGCATGACTGACACTGGCCTGTGGTGTTGGGCAGATTATTCAAGTATGTAGATGTGATCGCAGTGTGGGTCTCTACAGTAGCACAACTAACTGGGAGACATTACTCCATAATCACATGACACATGGTTGGATGACAAAAACGGTGGGGCTGACATTGCTGAGCAAGAACATCAACATTGGGGGGGTGGGGGAGATATTTTACACACAAGCACTCCAACCTGGGCTTCAGAACCGATAGTTTCAGAGGGATGTTTTTCCTGGAAAGCAGGTTGAAAATACAGGTTGAAGAGGAAGAAAAAGAAGGAAACAGAAGGTGAGGAGGAAATAGGAATTCAGATAAATAAAACAAAAAAAGCAGCTGTTATATCTGCCAGTGGTGAGGGTTAATCCTCAGTGGGTATTACCGGGTGACATCGGGGGCGATAGTGGGTCGCACGTTCTTCATGATCGCCTGAATCCAGTTACGACGGATTCCAGAGGTCATCGCTGACAGGGTGCACGCTCCTTCTTTACACTGAAAACAGAGGCAGAGCATTTAACTGACTCACTCAGAAGCCACACATTTCAAAGAATTATGCTCTAAAAGTACTTTTAATAAAAGTTAACTGCTGTTAACCACTTTTTATTTCATTACTCATTTTTTCAATTTAACAGATGCTTATGCCCACTTCAAAAGTGCCAGAGAAACACTTTTGACAGGAGTAGATTCTCAGCCTCACTTCTGTTTTTCTTGACAGGAAAGTTACTTCAAACAAAACTAACACCTCATGCTGTCAAACTACGACATTGTCCTGGCTTTAGTCATTTAGCCATAGCTTTTAACACCATCTGCACTGATAAAACAAGTAACAGAGGTGCTTTGTGCTGAATGTGCAACACATTCGACTTAACGTATAGTTAGAACTCTACAGTAATGACAGCTGCCCCTTTTTGCCACAAATGCAAAAGCTGTTCTCTGGCTGTTGTTTTGTAATAAATGTGAGTTCATTGTGAGTTACTTTTATGAACTATGGAAACTGGTGGCTGGGGATGTTGGGAGAGGGTGGAGGCAAAGACAAACCTGCTACACTAAATGCAATGCGCATTTTTTCTGAAGTAGCAAAGACAAAACTGCAGATGAACTGAAGGTAGGATACAAATAGGACATACAATCCACATAATGAAAACATATTTTAATTGATCATAAAAATGTAACTAATTACTCGTTATATTAAATCTTATACCAAACTAGACATCCATTTAGGTGCTACCTAGATCTAAACCTCTATAATTACACGCTGTGATGAAACTTGCCTCCTTCATCTAACAACAGAAACAGCAGCACTCTATAAGCACTAACCCCATTTACAGAGACCTCTAGTGGAAGCTAAGGAACGTCTACAAAACATTATGAATAAAACTCCTGATGATGTGAAGTAGTGAGATTTGAAATCAAAAACACTACTGACCATAGCTCCATCTACCTTAACCTGTGGTGCACACAACACCAGATCAATGATGTTTTCAGCCAAAGAATGCACAATCCTCTTGAGCAATCTATTTCCGACTTCCTCCAGAAACTTACTGTGGAAGCTACTTCAAGCAAATGCAAACAAAAGAAATGACCTTGTAGCTGCTGTTCAGATACAGCCTTAGAGCGGCGAGCTTAAATCATGTAGCAGGAACAAAAGCCCCACTGGCACCACTCTACCCCAAGCAACTATACACCTCCACTAAGCATTTCGCCAACAACAACAAGCACTACAAATTTTTAACGCCCAAAAGATTATATGAATAAAGCACTGCACCATTTAAAGGAGGGTCCACGCTACTGCACATAGACTCGTATTTGAGTCGGTGCTAATGAGACATTATTCACAAGGACGGGGCTTTTAATTGTGCAGATGGAAGCCACATTGGTTCAAGAACACCGGCAGGGCTGGCAACGCCTGTGGCAGATTTAGACCGCTATGATGTCAGCCTTTCACAGAGAGATGACAAGTCAAGTGACATCCTTCATGACAAACAAAGACTTGTTTCAGGAAGAGAAATGACAAAACCTGATACCCAAAAGTTGCACCGCATGGTGTCTAAAGCTGTTTATAGACTGGCAGGAGACACCGGATCTAAACCGCGTGGACAATAAGCTTCTTCTTTACTGATGATTTATGACGTGGGATAAACACTGACACGAAGATTCGACACTCACCAGGATTTGGAAACCGTAATTCCTTTGAACGGGAAACTCTTTGACATCGTAGCACGTAGAAAGGTCAATCTCACCGTCCATTTCTGAAGCCTGAGGGGCAAGAAAACAACAACAAAAACCCAACGATAAGTACAAATATGTCATTTTTCATCAACTTTAAAACTATTTTTTTATTAAGTGAATAACAAGCCTTACCTCCTCAGCTATTGAATCCTTATAGTACCTCAAAGTCTGATCTGTCAGGACAAACCAGTGCTTCTTCCACTGAAATGCCAAAAAAGCCCATTAACAATGTACATGTACAAGTTATTTATTCAATATTGCAGAGAAGCAGATAATACTGAAAGCAAATTACCACTCCATCTTCATATAGCTTTGTCATCCATCCTTTTTTAAAGTTCAGCAGATCGGGCTGCAATTAAGACAGATCAGAAATGGATCATTAAGTAATGAATATCATTTAATCAATGAAAAGAAATTAAAAAATGAATAAACATGACGACACCTTTAACTGGATATCACATGGCAATAACAATATAATTATGTTTATTTACATTCATATCCACACCTCAGCTCAAAAAAGAATAAGCGGCTCCAGCTACAGAGACTGACTGGCGGGAGCAAGACTTTCCCGTGAAACACAAACTCAAGGCTGTTTATAGACCCTAAAGTAAGTCGTTCCTCCAAAACCTGGCCACCGCTAACTCAACAATACCTTGTTTTTGTTGAGCTTCATCAGGTGTGGTGTCACAGTCTGGCACAGAGTCATTATGATGGCTAACTGCCTTCAGTTCATATGTTGACAATCTCTTTCTTTCCCTCTGTCTCAGGGACACACACGCAACTGCGGCTGCTTCTGTGGAGGCTATTTATAATCGCCAGTAGCAGTGGCGGCAGTGCTGTGTACGTGAGTGTGTGTTTGAGTGAGTGGAGGGGGGTGGGTTTGGGCAGCTGCAGCTTGGCTAGAAAGACAAGTCTCACACCGAGTGGATCACCCCTGCTACCCTCCCTGAAGTGACCGCAGATCAGACTGGTAGGAGTCAGAGCTCAAGATGATACCACTGCAAGCTTAAGTAACTTGAACGCTTTAATTTTGTAGCTGAAAACTGAAGAGATCAAGTCTAACAACTGCACGTGTGGCAATTTGTGCAACTTGTGTGCAAAAATATAAAGAAAACAAAAAAAGTCAAGCTTGATGCTCTGCTGAACAGAGACACCTTTAGGAGTGGGGAAATATTTTCTCTGACAAATCTCCTAAAAATATACATTTCTATTTTTTTTTTTCCACATATCATGCTTTACAGTTTGGCAGCACTCTCAACACTCACAGTCATCGAGGACTCAGTTGCTCTGCGGTCCAATGATTTGGCCCTTCTTAAGTTGGCCAAAGTGGAACTGGATACATCAGGAACTGAACGGTCCTTTGCTGAATCTAGTGACATCTCCTACAAATAAAAAAATGTATAAAAAATTACAAGAAGTTCATTTTAATTCTAGAGTATGTACACTTGCCCTGAGAGAATAAATGCAATGCAACTTAGGAAAACACCAACAAACAGAAAAAACACAGCAAAAGCACACAAATCCATCCGTGATTCCCAAAGTGTGGGCTGGGGCTCCAGATGAGCCATGACGATACTGCAGATGAGCTGCTGTAGTTACAGAAATCCAGTTTGAAATTACTCAGTTTGAAATTGTAACATATATATAGTTACATATTTATTTAGTTATATGCACAAGTGACAAAGCTGGTAATAGGAGGTGGTTAGTTTGTGATATTACTCATTTATCAGACCTAAATTTACTGCTCTTACTGTGGTTTGTGTCCCAGTGCCAGGTGGGTCATACATTAGCCTTTGCATATGACTGGGTAACATTAGCAATTTGGGTTATGATTTTTTTTAATAAAGGTTTTGACGAAATGCATCACTTTTTCTCAAGATTAAGGATTGGGTCAGCTGGAAGGTTAGCTTGTCACTTCCACAGCTATTCTGTCACGCTTTTGTCTCCCAAAACACTTCTGTTATGTTTTT
>NW_005187877.1:129905-167907 GCF_000239375.1 Pundamilia nyererei
TTTTGTTTTGGGTTTTTGGGGGGCTTTTCCAGTGTTTTTCTACTTGCTGGTGTTTTCTAAAGCTGGAGTGTGTTTGACCTCTCAGGGCCACCGTAAGTATTGCATGACCTTTCTGGTTTGATTTACTCAGGATTAATCAGAGGAGAGCGTACATGTTTATTAGCCAAATAACGTCTCTCGCTGCGTCCCTGTCTCTGGATCAGCACGGAGTTAGCAGAAGGATCAGAGCCGTTTGTCTCCATGCGCTCAACATGCTGACCATCCTCGAACCGCTCAATGATTTGAGATCGCCTAGGAGACACAAAAATCACATTCAAAAATTCAAGTTTGAAAAAAAGAAAAAACAGCAAAAACAATTTTTTGCTTTTTTTTTTTAAACAATACAGAAAAAAAATAATGGTATGGCACATCATGGTCGTGTCACAGAGAGCATAAAAAAAGACACCAAACATGAGCAAATCAAAGTCAAAATCCATGAGTTAAAGGAAAGAAGAGGCTTTGGTTTACAGTAAGCACAAATAAATCATCATTTTAGAAACACACAAAGTCTTCTCCACAGAAAATACAACATAAATATATGCAAAATAACAAATACTACCAAATAGAACCACCCAGAGGCATTTCTAGGAAAAAATAAAAAATAAAAAATGGTGTTATATAATTAGATCAAATTTAGGAGAGATGGAAAATGAATGGAATGGAGGATTAAACAAATTGCAAAGAGAAGCAGCAACAGTCAGCATTACCTTAAGGCACTGCACTTGTTAATGTATATGTATTTGAAAAATAAGTAGTGATTGAAGTTGGAGAAAACAAAACCGTATCTATAACCCAACCTGTCAGTATGTTGTATGCATGGTATGTACAGGAAATTAAGTATTTATTATGCATGTGTGTGCTCCGAGGCAGTGCAGGGATGAAATGATAGAAAGCAGGAGTCAGCGGTGACCAGCAGGGAACAGCATTGGGGCAGGGTGGAAGGGTTGGTTGAGCATTAGCTCTGAGAAGCTCTGTTCAGAAGCCCCTGGAAAAGATTGAAACAACAAAAACTAGCAAGGTAGCCGAGAGCAAAAGAGGTAGAGAGCAGTACAAAACCAAAACATCACATGCATTTAAATCCCTGTAATCATTAATGGCAAACCACTGATAAGCTAGGGTAGGCAGCAACAGCAACAGATGCTTGGAGAGAGCAGCCACAGGGTGGTGCTATAATACTGTGTGGGGTATCCTCAGCAATGGATGAACTTCACATAAACACTGAGCATGCTCTATTCTAGCTAACAATCGGTGGCTCATTAATGACTATTAATCATGTTGCCATCATTACTACAAGTTCATCTGCCTTATTTGTTATGGTGTTTGTTCAGCACTGATTGGGTCTATCACGAGGACGAGCGGGAAACTTAAAACGGCTCTGAACTGTCATCCTCACCTGCGCTCCTCCCCAAACAGCCGAGCCACCTCCTCTCTCCCGGGGCTCCGTGTCCGCGCCCTCAGGTCTTGGCGCTTCTTCTCTGAGCGGAAAGCTTCTCGGTAGCTCAGTCTGCGGGCCCGGGGCACATCTGCCAGTGCTGCGTACTCCCTGCCGGAACAGCCGACTCGGCCGCCCCCGCCACCATTGTGCCCCTCCCAAGTGGATGTAGCTCCACTGGGATCAGAGTCCAGAGAGCTCTGAGAAGAGCTGATGGTGGAGTAGCTTGGGGAGACAAGTGAACCTGGAGAGGGGAGAGGGTCTTGGGAGGGTTGATGAGGGGAAGTCTGGGGTTCTGATTCAGAGTTGTACCTGGAACTGGGAGCTCCTAAAGAGGAGGAAGATGCTGAAGAGGAGAGGGGCAGATGCTGGGGTGGCTGTGAGTGATGTGCAGACTGTGGAGAAGGCTCCGACTTGGTCTTCTCCAGGGAGAAATACCCACTCTCAACTCGTACCTTACGTCCACTGCTTACAGTGCCACCATCTGGGGGAGAGAAGAAAAAAAAATGAAATTCAGTTTGTTTATTGAAGAACGTGATTAAAAGCACAAACTTTTATGCTCAATCGTGTCATATTCAATTTAGATTATTTTTCTATCCTTGTAAATACAGTTGCTGTGAGTTGCATAGAGTTTTGTTAAAGTTCTCACCATCTTGAGTAGTGATACTGGAGTCTGGCTGACTGTGGCCCAGCTGGCTGAGACAGGAGGCACTGCGGCTGCAGGGGATGGTGGCCCTGCTCCAGCGGGGCTCTTCCTGCCACAGAGTGGCGCGGCTCATTGGCACCCGCTCGGCGCTGGCAATACTGCTGGGCAGGCATGGGATGCTGCCCCTGCTGCTGCTGCTGGTCACTGTTACCTTAGCTGGGCCGGGCTCCTGTGTAATGGTTGGGGTTGGAAGGAGTGGGTGGGGAGAGGAAAGGATATATTGGCAGGTAAGGTCACAGAAAGACTACAGGACAAAGGAATATGAGGAGGAAAGAGATTAAAGAACATTTATGATGTAAATGTAATGAGAAATCAAATATTGGAATATGTATGTTACTCAAATCCTGATTATTGTACTCCATGTTCTGATCACATTAGTAAGCATTTGTAGAGATAAATCATTGTCCTCTTTAAGATGTTTTGCTTTGGTTTTTTATATGAATCAAACATTAAGGCAATAAAAAAAACGTTTTATTTCTAGTAAATTACTGGAAGAGTGAAGCTGGAACAGTAAAAGGGAGAAAGGGACTGACAGCTAGACAAACACACGTACTTATGAGGAATAGCGAGAGCAAACTAAAACACCCCACGAGGACAGTGTGCAGAGGTGGATGATGTCGGAACAGATTTCCTTGGCTAAAAGTGCCGAGAACGTCTTGATTTGATTAACAAATGCAAACAAAATTAAAGCTGTTCAAAGATCTGATTTCACCAAATCAGTGATTAGAAGATGCACAAAATCACTGAGATAACAAGAAAGAGGAAGATTTTTAAAGAAAGCGACCCTCAAACAGCCCACTTTCATCCAGCCTATTCAAATCACCACAAACATGCTGATGCTGTGCAAAGAATTGCTCTTTAGGCATCGCAAAGGTAGGCTAAAAGCATGTCTGTTTCATTCCCCCTTCACCTGGAGTGATTAAAAACATGCTGAAATTAATTTAGAGGGACAGAGCGACGAGAGTTTTAAAATTTAGGGTTTTTTTGAAGGTGAAGCAGGATAAGAAGTTTGGCCAAGCTGAACTCACTGGGTGCCCATTCATGTCCTCAGTGGAAAAACACTGTCTTGGAGTTACTCCACCCTGCCAATCACAGAATACCCTTGATGTTAATGCTTACTATTTAGTGCTCATTATGATCAATACATAACATTTTCATGGACCGCTCTTTTTATTGCGACTTCTATTTAAAGTCAAAAAACAAAAACAAAACAAAAAAATAAATACAAAACAAAACATGACTATGAGATGTCAAGGGCTTTACTGGAGAAGAACTAAAAATGCAGACAACTTTCAGTTACAATGACACACACGCGTCACATGACATCATTTTTTTGTACTCAATGTACTTGTCTTAAAGGGCGCTACCCACAAGACAAATACGACTGTGCACAGGTATGTCTCCAGTAAAGTATGCACAAGTGGGAGGGGAGCTTTCAGGTGGAAGTATGGAGCTGACACAGTGCGGTGTGGAAAATTCAAGCCTCGACATAACGCTGGGTATTTATCCACTCGAATAACCTAAGAGATACTGATAGGACCTGCCAGCAAACAAGCAGCGAAAGCATGACCATGCTCACATATTACCGAGCCTAATTATGCGGTGGCCTTGACCACTACAGCGGTATTTAAAAGTGAAGCCCACAGGCACACATCAGATATGTTTGGACCCAATGAAATATGACTGCAGATGTTTGTGCTATCTTAAAGGGTTATCACAGCTATTTAAAAACCATAAACATGCGCATTGTGCTTGTAAAATGACCATGAAGCAAACTGCTCCTTGTTAATGGTAAACTGCCAAAAATAAATAAATAAAGGACTGAATCAATAACCATAAGGTCAATGATGTAGAAGCTGATTAGCCCACCAAAATTACTGTACAAAACATCCCCTGTATTGTTATTGTTACTGAATTAAAATCTAATTAAAACGACAAACATGACCTTGAGCAATAAGACCTTGGATTCAGACCAATTAAATTCTCACCAACATTGTAAGAGGAGTAGAGTCTTGTGAATGGATGGTGAGAGCTCATCAGTCCTTTGGCTGGATGAACTAACCAGATCAGTCACTTAGGCTACGTTCACACTGCAGGCGAAAGAGCATCAAATCAGATTCTTTTGACCCTATGCGACCCATATCAGATCATGGTATGACAGTGTGAACGGCACAAATCCGATATTTTCAAATCTGATCTGGGTCACTTTCGTATGTGGTACTGAATGCGATACATATCCGATGTTTTAGAAAGAGACTGCTGTGTGAACGGTCACGTCGCATTAAATCCGTCTTTTACGTCACTGACACAAGACAGACGGCAATTATCAGCGCCGGAGAAGACATCGTGAACGCTTCCTGACCATCCAGTGTAGATGTCAGTGAAACTGTTGGGAAGACAACGTTGGAGAAACGTGAACATTTTATTTGTACTGTATAATCTGCAGATTCTGACAGAAATCTGCAACTATCCTTTGAAGCACCGCTCCTCTAAAACAGCAATAAAAGGTAATTATTAGGTTATTTACATTATTATGTAAATAGCAAAATAACTTAAAGCAAAAATTGGGAAACGTAAAGTCTGAAGTCTTTATATTAAGGGCCATCAGTCAAACAATACTGTTTGTTCTGGGTCTAAACAGAGCGCGTTGCGTGTGACGTCTTCTTTTGCGCATGCGGGCCGCTTTGAGCGTTCACACTAGAGCGCGTTTGCTGTCGCATTTTATCTGTAGTATGAATAAGCAGACAAAAAAAAAAAAAAATCGGAATTGAGCATTAAGACCTGCAGTGTGAACGTAGCCTTAGTAGCTCATCGGCTCCATCAGAATCCACAGTTTATTGTAATGTGTGAAGTACAGAAAGAGAGCGGTAAGTTTGTTTTGCTGTACTGCAGTTCACAACAGTCATACGTAAAGACAAATTAATTTTGTTTCGCTAAAAAGTGACCAATAGTCGAGGAGGAGTGATTCCTGGAAACTGGACGGATGGACAGATGCATACCTCCCCACCACATTAGCTCATTGGTTGGTTACATACCATTAAACACACCAGAACTATTATAAATTGCTGTAAGAGTGACTGGCTTTAAAATATTACATGAATTGACTTTTCTTGCCTTTTCTTCTTTATTTACCTTTGCATTAATCCCCCAATTTACTTTCTTATTTAATTATATTTATTGGTTTTATTCATTTTCCCACATATATTTAATACACATATAAAACAAGAAGTTCTTCATGATTCACAATAGAATACAACTGCTGGTCAGGATATGGCATGACAACTGAGGGTCTGCTTTAGGCGACAGTAACGGTTCATTTTTAAAAATTTGAATTCTCCATATTTCTTATTCTTCCTTGAATGTTTTATAGGCTGACATGCATTTCACCATTGAGTCACTAGAACTGCTGTAGCCCAATTATTTGTCACATTGGCACAATATAAATTTGATCACATTCGCCAGTGAAGTGTTTACAATGTAGATTTAGAGCTGTAGGCCTGACTCCCATGCCTCCCTATAATGTTTAACTCTATAGGTACCATAATATTAAATCACCAATTAATTGTGGATTTTACCAACAAAATGAACAAGTAAAGAACAAAAATGAATAGCAATCCAAGAATAACCTTTCAGAGGAAATTATATGTGAACAGAAGAGGAGCTTCAGGTTTGGTTACCTACACGAACAGTTACTGTACGCAGCAAAGAAAAGAAACAAGACCAATGAAAACAGACGTAACTGGTGGTCACAGCGAGACACAGTCAAGGTCATGTCTGTGTCGCCGCCCTCTCTGTAAATGAGCCAGTCTGCATAAGCCGAGCAAGGTCACAGTCTGATTCGGGGCGCCGTCATTAGAGGAACCAGACAATGAAGTTCAGTTTGTACGTTTGTTTGTATGCACCACAAACTTGGCCAGGTCTCACACAGGAGGGGGGCGGGCGGCACAAACTGGTATGCCATGGTGGGTGGTCTGTGCAATTTTATTATATCATATTCTTATATTTCATCTTCACTCTGGACCATTATTCTTTTATTCCTACCTGCCAGGGAATACAAAACTTGCTCTGACGCAAAAACTGCTTTTTGCTCCCATGGTGGTTCTGAAAGGCGTTGCAAGACAGGCTTGAAAGACACATTAGTGACCTTGACCCTTTTTAGACTGTTAAATGTACTCTGCAAAGATTGTTTAATAGGCAGGACTACTGGAGTTCAAAACCCAAAGTACACCTTTTCTGGCTCACAGACTTAAACATGCATCTTGTTAAGAGTTCAGGAGCTCAGTGTGAAATGACAAAACCTTTATTGGGTTGCCACAAATATTTAAGGATTTAAATCCTCGATAAGTCCTGAATGGGAATGCTTTGATAAGCACCAAATGCTTAATCACCACACGGACTGAAAAAGCCTGACAGGTGTGATGGCAGCTGCTGGACATGACAATGAAACTGAGCGCACCAGCAAATTCATGTGCAACAGGATCAAAGTTGCTGCTGAATGTTGTTACAGCACGCATGCAGTTGTCAACATTTCCCTTCACTGTTTGTTCAGGAATATTTTGATAGCTGACTAATGTTTGCTGCCTGCCAACCTTGTGATACTGTTCCATATCTATGCAATTATGCACTGCTGGAAGCATAAAGCAGGTATTAATTGTGGAAAACAATACCAAATGCGATTTACAACACCCAAGAAACAATATGTAACACGATGTGTGCTTCACTGATAGCTGGAGTTAAATTAGACAAGTGTGAGGCGTGTTGTCTATCGAAACTGACATATCATGTGACACAGGAATGTAAATATTAGAGATGGACCGATCCGATATTACGTATCGGTATCGGTCCGATACTGACCTAAATTACTGGATCGGATATCGGAGAAAAATAAAAAATGTAATCCGATCCATTAAATATCACGAAAGCACCTCACAAAACTTGCAACACGCCGTAACTCACCTCAGAACGTTAGCACGTCGGAGCAGTATGCATCACGTGATAGAGCCGCTGTGGCATGCGGGACCTGTCGGTGGTCTGGATAGCATGTGGAGCTTCGCTAGCAACCCGGCATTTCATCTCCGACAAAGTTATCCCCGAGAGAAGTAAAGCAAGTGTGTAAGTCCATCTCTGAATGTTTGTAAAGCATTCCTGCGTTAAGCTTAACAAGCGACTGCCTCTTCTTGCTGCTACTTCAATCATGAAACTGCTTAACGATCAGCTGATCGGCTTTTCTGTCGCGAGTCCGTCTCTCTGGTTTGTCTTTGGCCCACTTTGCACCAGAAAGAGGAAACCAGCGGCTGAACAACAGCAGCACGTTTAAGCTTGATCAGCTGTTGTTAGAATTTATTTATTATTACTTTCTACTCGAGGATCTTTTTCTATGTAGCTGACGGCTGGTAACTGTGCAGGGGCGGATCTAGCAAAGTTTAGCCAGGGGGGCCGATAGGGCATTAACAGGGAAAAGGGGGCACAAAGACATACTTTTCTTTCTTATTCTCATTTAAAATGTCGAGCTTTTAATAAATAATTATCCGAATCTTACACCCAAAGTTTTAATTTGATGTAAAATGAATAGAAGTCAATTACTGTATATAGTAACTATTAAGTCTAATATACCCTAGTAAGCTATAGTACTTTTTCCTTTGGGAAGGTACCATCTGTGCAGTCTGCAATTTTGTTGAAGAACGATGTTGAATCTATTTAATATTTCTTGAAAAATAATTGATTTCTGTGCATTTTTTTTCACACTGCATCAAATTAAGGTTGATTACGTCGATTAAGCATCATGAGGTGGAGCGTGAGGGGTGGTTCCCTATTTTTTATTTATTTATTTTTGTTGTTGCTGGGAGTTGGAACCCTATTAGTTAGGTTGCTTAATATTTACACTAAGTACTCTTTAAAATACCAGAATAGGGAGGATGGTGTAGGTTTGAGTTTATTAGATTGATCAGTATTGCTGAACTATGAAAAAATTTTTTTTTGCATACAGGTATAACAGAATAGCTTTAGTGTAGTTGTTGTTTTAAACTTGAGTATGAACTTATACAAAATGCAGCAAGATATTTAAAAAACTGTTTTGTTGATTAAAAAACACTATATCGGATTCATATCGGTATCGGCAGATATCCAAATTTATGATATCGGTATCGGTATCGGACATAAAAAAGTGGTATCGTGCCATCTCTAGTAAATATAGGCGGTTTAAACTGTTGAGCATGTCACTGGCAGAAAAACTACATCTGTCTCCCTCTCAAAGGGGGGAAAAAGCTGTTGTAGTTGGAGAGGAATGAGAGGCATCCGTTCTGCATATTTCCATGGCAGAGGTCATCCTTAAATATATGCTCTCTTTGTTGTTGACAAGGAATGAAGCAATTGCCACATGTGGATAATTTATAATGTTCATAATATCTAAAACATAAGGGTCAAGCTGCAGCTCTATGTTGACACAGACAAACCTCCTGAATACAGCCTGTGATCCCGTCATCATTTAATCCTATTACTGCACATATTTGGGTAAAACTGTGTCATAATCATTGCGCTACAGTCAAAAACCACCTCTGAGCTTTAATTAATCAGCTCATTTGTGAGTTCATATTTCCCCCCAGACATCTAAGAGAAAACCCATTCATGAATGTGGGGTTGACTGGGGCTGTGGACAGCCACATGAACTCAAGCACATAAATCCTGTTGTCAGAGCTGTCATAAGCACAGAAACATAAAGATGCTTCATTGTGAGTTATTAAACATAGTTCTCCCTCATACAAAACACGTTGAAAGAATATAACATAAATGTTCTTTGACATTTATACATGCAAGTCCCAAGCTTTTGGTTTGTTTTAAACCACCAATATTAAACTGAAAAAAGAAAAGAAAACTATACACTTCATGACATATAATATAACAATTTAAATTTGGCTGTTGTTCACTGGGCAAAGAAAGAATAAGTTCATTACCTGGTGAGTGGGTGGATCGACTTTGCGTTTTTTCTTCTGGTTCTGTTTGTTTGTCCTGGGGTACACAGTCAGAGCCTCCTGCCACCTGCAAATAATGAAACAGTGCAAGTGCTCTTCTAGTCTTAAATTCTGACTGCATAAACTCTGCATGCTTAATGGATTCATATACAAAGGGACAAAGTTTTCTGCAGCAAAGAATAAACTACGAAGCATGCCCCAACAAAGCGATACGTTAATAACACATTTACAACACTAAAGGCTAAGGCAGCAAAGTCAGCACAGTTTCATTTCTTAAAAGGTAGCCTATTCCAGCTCCATATTTGTAGTCTTGGACTCTAGTAAAGTAGCTTTTACAAATTCACAGTTCAAAGTACATCTCATTGAATTCTAATATGCATCATACTGAGCGTTTGTTTAGCCTCCTATTTCATCCTCTGCCTGAAACGAGCAGCTTCCCTTTAAGGCCTCCCTCTCTTTGGAACTACTTTGTTCAGTTTGGCTGCCTCTCACAAACAGAAGGTTTACACAGCAGGTGAGTGGGGCGTCTGAGCTCATAGCCTGAGCTGTGTCCGAGATGACCACATTAGCAAGATCGACTCCGACAGTAAATACAGGTAAAACTAGAAAGAAACCCTGGCTGTGTCAAAGCATTTAGGAGTATCTGAAGTCTGAGCTTTTGGGATGGCACATACATATGCTTACTTCATTTTGTGATTCTGTGTCCATGTTTAATCTGAGAATCCACCAAAAACTAAGAGCATATTTATGACAGAAAATAAGAAAATGGTAGAGAACAAAAATCATAGAACATAACAGATCTTAATTTCTGTTTGCATATTCATTCTTTTGAAGTTATGCTTTAGTTAAAAAGATGGGGATAATGCATTTTGTTGGATATGGTAAACCACGGTGCTTTAACACCACAAATATTTATACAGGTAACAGCGAATCTAGATCCTTACATCATCTGAATGAAGTGCTGACACGGACAGGGTTAGCAAATCTAGTGATCAACATTTTTAGGACAGAACACCAACACATGGCACTGTGTTCAAACTCTAATAAAAGTCAAAAGACATCTTAGAGGAGAATAACATAGTGAAAAATAAACTCCACTGTCAGGAAATGACAAACTTGAAAAGCTAATATGGTTCTGTGATGGCCTAGAACAAACACATGCATGCCAGATGATGATAGGAGAGTGGGAGGTGAATAGCGATAGAGCAGGTAGCATGATGAGGAGTGGGTGCTGTGAGTCACAGTTCCCTAAGAATAGCTATAATGTGCATCAGCCGGCCAGGGAGAGCGCAGTGCAGAAACACGCTTTAAACTGCAGGCTCAAATGAAGCCTGAAGTATGAAGATTACATTTTAGTACTGTAATCTAGGTCCTGCTGTAGAAGACTTTGTTAAGACAGGGAGAGGGTTAGAAAAGCAGGCAGAGCCAACAGTTCAAGAATGTGCACTGTCACTGCAGCGTAAATTACAACTATCTGAAGAGCACAGCACAAAGGAGACAGCAGGGGGCAGAGCAGTTTGGCTGCCACAGCAGCTACACACAGCCATACCACTTTATTTCTGTCACCACTGTCCATGCAACCCAGAAGACAGAGCAACACAAACCGCACTGCCCACCTGAAGTCATTTCTTTCTATATATGTATCCAAATAATGGCAGGATGTGCATTTGCGAATCCTAATATAGTAGATGATTATAGTACTATGATAGCAGGTTTTTACGTCTTACCCATTGATGATTTCTTTACACTCGGCCCGTATGAAGTACTCCTTCTCAGGGGTCAGGATGCACAGCGAGTTCTTCTGACCTGTCCTGGACTCGCCGTCGATGACGTCAGAACACTGGTTCATATTGATTGTACCCTGGGGAAGCGTGCTGGGCTGAAGAGGCACAGGGAGAAAGTGGGAAGTGGGAAGTTAACAGACGTGCTTGCAAATCCCTCCACATGGTCTGCCTTCTCACACAATCCGCCCCAGCATGAAATTTTATGCCAAGCTTGGCATGCCGCACACTGATATAACAGTCTGTGCAAACGCAAATGTTCTTGTCACGGCTCACTTTCAGTATTTTGTGATTTGAGATATGCGTCGAAGCATTTAAACTGCGTTAATTCCATAATTGCCTTACATATGCAGCACTGCTCTAGGAAAAACATGATTTTACAAGAGGAAAAGCTGCTGTTCTTTGCAGCTTTGATGTTATCAGCATGAAACTGTTATGAAGTCAATAATCAAGCCTCTATTAGATTTTTAGTGAAGGTGCAATTTTATTTGTAGGATAAGTTAAGCACATGTACCCAAAAATAAGATAAAAATGAATGACAAATTTCTCAAATGAACTCAACTGACTGCACTAAAACCGCATGAATGGCCCTGTGAAAGAAGAGCCTGTTACAGTACAAGTTCATAGGTTCATTACGTGGTTCGCTGTCTGATGCCTCGCCGCGATCTGCAAACACAGCTATGCAGACTGACACGGATGCCATCTGTCAGCAATAAATACCATGACCACAGGACTTTCTGAATAATACCACTTTGTGTACAATGACTTAGGGTTTCAATGGAAGTTTGTGTAAGTACACAACAGCTTTTTAAATGCACCACGGCTTATTTACAATGAATACAGACTAAGATCATATAATCTAGTTATACCAGTCAATGGCACTGCATTACTCATCTACAGTGTTGTAAAATCATGGCTTTCTAAGAGCACCAAGGAGTAAAAAGACTTGTGCAGTTGCTTTCTTATGAATACAGTAAAGAAGACAAACAACTGCACAAAAGCAACCAGAAATATTACAAAGCTCTGACACCTGACTTTAATTCAGTCTGACCTCCAAATGACTTCCACGAGCCCTGAAAGAAAAAAAAAAAAAGCTAGAATAATCCTATCCTATGTTGACTGAGGGATTTAAATTTGTTCAATCAAGTAAGTGAGCACTGCGTATCTAATCTGTTCTACTAGCTTAGGACAAAAATATCTACAATTTTCTTTTCTGGAAAAAACTGAGATCACGATTATTAAATCGTTTTGCTCGCTGGCTTTAGAAATATCATACATTTATTGAGCTTAAATGGTCTTGGTGGAGCCCCATGAACTTTAATTTCAAGTCAACTGAACAACAAATGCAAAAATTCTCTTTTTTTTTTTTAAATAAGGGATTAAGAAGGACAGACAAAGCATACTAATGTAAAGGGATTTATGATACAATAAAACAAACAGCATTCTAGCAAAACAAAATACAGCAAACTGACAAAGTTTACACTAAAATTCTATCAACTGCTCTAGCTTCACTAAAACAACCCCACATGCAGGGATCCGCAAGCTTTAACGTAGCAGACCAAAGATGATAAATTACAGCCCTCAGCAAATCTGCACTCATTACGAGAGAGCTGGAAAGGGAGAGAAAATTAAAAGGTCACGTAGTGATCCAATAGATCTGAATCAAGGACCCAAATAGTGCAGCTTAACTGTAACCTATCAGTAAGAGAGCAATTGAGGCCCATTTATGGCCTCTAATGTGGACAGAGAAATCCACAGTTGTGGTAACGCCACCCTGAGGGAAGATGAGAGGCCCCGTTTACTTTGTTGCTATTAATTGTCACTTTTTTACCACTTTCTATTTTGTAAGAGTCAAAATTTTGGCACTGAAAAATAAGAGCAGGAGGACAGTAGGTTAGTCTAACAAGACTAACATCTATGCGGTGTATGCATGCAATAAAAATGGCGATTGGACATTGTTTTGGTGCAACAACTTTAAAATGGCCTGTAACTGAAGGGCTTTTGACAGTAGAGAGGCCAGGGCAACAGCCGGACTTGACACAGAGCCATGTAAACAACCCTTGGGACAGCTGGGCAAGGACTGAGTCCTGGTCCATAGTGGCTAGCCAGAGAGGCTGGAGTCAGCTTGACCTGAAAGCCCTGGTCTCACCCTCACAGAGACGTTGAAGATTTAAAAGACAGAGAGGAGGACCAGTAGAGGGTGAGAGGAGGGACATTAAGGTCTTGAGCTAGTGGTCAAGCAGAACAGCAGTGCAGCAGGAAAAAAATAAAATAAAAAGGGCTTTTGTGGACTTTGACTTTGGACTGCTCGGCCATCTGTCTGTGTAAACAAATCTAGAGTACACCACACATGTGGGCTTGTCCTTGAGCTGGAGTCAGAAGAGGATAAACGGCAAAAAATGTCTGATTCTGGGAACAGTTGTACAAGCAGCTTAAGGCCCTGGTTTAATAAGCACTGCATTGGATTCTCATGAACACAGAAAATAAATCAGACTGACAGCAGCTTCGATTAGGAACCTATTTTCATAGAGCAGCTCACCTCTGAGAGGGATTTCAGTGCTTTGACTGTAGTAGGAGGCAGCGCAGTAGGAGTACAGTAAATGTTTGCTGGAGCTGTGTGGCGACCAGCACGGGGTTCCTCTCACACATGTGCCCCCTCCCAGCTCCAGCACTGTGTCAGCTGAGCACCATACACGCCCCCACTTTGGTCCAGCCATAGTGCCTCTAGCCCATAGCCCCAGGCCCCTGAACCCACACCTCTCTGTCACCTAACCTAGACCCATTCCACTCTCCCAGGGCCACCGCTCTTCACAATGAATCCTTTGTGAATCAGCACTAGTTCACATAATGTAGGATTGTCAGTCGCAACAGTCCACAGAGCAACTCCTCCCGTTAACCCTCAATAAGGAAATGACCGGGAGACAAGAGGCCCAAACAAATGTCCTTTTGTGGTCACAGCATGAAAATTATGAAGCCAGCATAAACTTATTCTTGTCTCTGAGGTTTCTTAGACAATAGTGGAAATACTCCATGGGAGTCGTTGAACAGAGTCCCAAAGGGAGGCTGGACAAATCAGGGAGAGATCCAATTTCTCCAGTCTAGCGTGTGAATACTGAATCAGCAGCTGCAGGTAAAAATTTTAAGCTGTCATAACAATCTTTACATGAAAACTATGCAGTCGCATCATTTATAAACACTGTAAACTGTGGGATTAGATACATGCAAGGCTACTGTACTGGAAAATGTATGATTCATTTAATTCAGTTAATTTCCCAATTTTAGGATTTTGTTTTACTCACAGGCAATTCAGGTTTGGCTCAATTTTTACAATTAACAGGTTATGAAAATAGACTCCCTTCTTAAACTGCTCATGTCATGCAAAAGCAAGAGACAGAAGCATTTTTTTACTTTGGATACTTCAGGTAGTACATTTTCATGTAGTATAATATGTGCATGTGTTAGGTTGGATACTAGAATTTCAAACTCGATACAGATACCCAGGAAAATACCATTGAAGATACCATGGGGGCAAAAAATTACAACTATAATATCAGACAATACTATTTCAAGATTTCGGATGTAGCACAAAAAAAACAAAAACAAAAAAAAGAGGCAAAGAAATACCTACAAAGTGTAACTGTAGGGCGATATACACTTTACATATATGTTTTCAGCTGCTCCCTAATATCCCAAGGGGTGACCACAGCCGGATGACTTTACACAGGATGTAATTCCTTATGCAACCTTCCTATTTATGCAGGCTTTGGACTAGCACTAGCTCACAAGATAGCACATAAGCTTGGGAGCCCCTGAGGCTGGGTTTGTGCCTATTGGATAATCACTAATAGTTAAAAGGCTAACATGTTTGTTGGCCAGGTTATCAAAGCGGTTTAGCACTTTCACGGAATGGTCTACTGAAATCTTGAAATTCCTCAAAATATTCTGTTCAGTTTTCTTATTGTTCAAACACTGCTCATGTGTTCAGCTGCTAGTGGCTGGAGGGGTTGTGTGAAGACAGCTCTGTTCATATCAGTAGTGATGATAATTAATATTCAACACAACAGTAATGTTGAGTACTGATTAGTATCCAAGGAACAATTTGTTCTGATAACCTAACATTTAAGCTTATTTATGCAGGATGTGAACTTCAAACATGGCAAGTTGTCCACTTATTGGAAATGACTGCACCATTTGTGTGAACATTTGAAACTTGCCAAGCCTCCAAGCAAAGATAATATGAAACTTCTTCTACCGTTATATGCCGGAGCACTAAATAATTCTACAACACAATCAATACCTCAAAATAATCGTCTGTTAGCTGGCACTGAAGAAAGTGCCAATGACACATCCTCCTACTAATGGCTGAAAATTGGTTGGTGGTCCTCCCTTTGTGCTCAGTTAATTTGGGAGTGTGAGATATGTGCAGATTTCCACAACTGACTTTGTGAGCAATACTAGTACAGCATCCAAGTAACTGTAGATAACTTCATCAGCGTGAAAGTGCTTACGCAGTCAAAAACAGCAAGTGAGGTTATTGAGGAAAACAATTAAAGACAACAGCAACTATTTCAAGTTGTACAGTCGGAAAGAACAAGGGGTGCTAATCATTAAAACCACTGACAATATCGCAGCCAGGATGCACTATTCTGCTCAGATGCTGTGTGGCAATATGGTGGTATTCATTAGAAACCACATCTGTTTATATAATGGTAATCAGTGAGTTCCATACATATCTTTGTGCCTGGGCTTCCTTTGCTCACTGCAATTCTGCAGCTAAGCAAAACAGCCCATTCTCCCTTATGACACAGTGGGAGAAATATTTGCTTCTTTTGGCAGCTCACTGATGGTCCGCTTTCTTTTTTTCCATTGCGAAGCAAATTCTCGTCCTCTGCCATCAACATTTTTGGGTTCGATTGACTCGTTTCTGTTCGTGGAAAGCGAGAGGCCGTTTGAAAATGACTCACGAAGATTGTGAGGTAAATTGCATTATACTGTGTGAGTCACAAGTTGCAATACATTTTCCAATACATTCAGTCAAGTTCTCACAATCAGCATAATTGCAACTAAATATGCTGCCAAGGTTAGCTACGAACACCTGTCCGTTAATTAGAAACATCTGTTATTGGTTACTAGGTGCCACTCTGTCTGCCATCCTGTGTGGTGACAAATTCAAATGCTATGACTTCACTTCTTGAGTTACATTACTCGTCTTTAGACATGTACCAGCAGGCTTCTTTATTCTGCATCCAAAGCTATTCTAGTTTGATCATTTCAGACACTGGAGCCAAAAGAAAAGCCGATGAACTGGCGCCGTTTCATCCTGATTCACGTGCAAAAGCTTGAAATCAGGTCTCTTCAGGGTCCATCCTCTGCTTGCTACAAATAACAGCAATTATGCGATAAATTTTTCCATAGCAACTGAGAACAACAGGAGCAAACACACATTTTTTGATACCAGTAATCGAGCCAACAACCAGCTGCAGGGAAATATCCTCAGGTGCTATATGGATGGGACTCACCTTTAGCTGTGCTGCAGAGGACCAGCAGAGGACCATCAAACCACCTCCTTCCCAAGCACATAATCATCATACAACAACAGATATACATTGTGATCATGCTAGGAAATAGAGTTGAGAGATGTGTCACAGGCAACACTACAATCATCAAGTCCAACAGCCTCTCGGTTAGGTCATTTTACCTCCGTATTAAGACTGCTTTCAGCAGGCACAGTAACAGCCCCCTCTGTAACACTACTATATCCACTATAGGTCTGTACTCCAGCTAAACATATAGATGGATTAAAACAATAACAATAATCAAAATAAACCATGTGTTATAAAGTGCAGTCCTGTCAGGCATTCTCAGATACACCTCATCCCACTGGTATGCATTCTGGACTTTCAGACGGTAACGAAGCAACAGAGCTACAGCGGAGGCTGGAAGAACACAGCGCTAACACACAATATTATGTGAAAAAAAAATGAACAAGAGCAAAGGAAAAACCACAGCACACATTTCACACATATTTGTAGAAGATATTTCAGAGAGGGTTGTGGGTGGCAGCAGCGCTTCTCTTCTTATGGAGATGGTGAGAGAATGTGGGTGGTTTAATGCTGTGTTAGGAGGCCAGCAGCCAACGAATGCAGAGGCGGAGGAAGATGAGGGTGAGTAAGTGATGATGAAGACCTTTCTTTTTTTGCCGCTGCTTAGTACAGCAGGATTCTCTTCAAATGCAGGCTATGATTGCAATCGGTCAATCAAGTGCAGTAAACTACAACTATGTGAACCTGATCTCCAGCTGCCCGTTATGGTGGCAAGCCAACAATAGAATAATAAAAACACATGTAGTCACACAAAAGTCAAACAAGGCATTTACGGTAACGCAGCATCACTCAGCCAGGAGCTGTTGGTGTGACGCCTGTAATAATGACTACTAATAAAAAGCAGCAAAAGGCAGAGTGTGAGAAATCTGTCAGCCTATGTTGAAGTGGTGACAGAGTTGATGGGCTGGCAGCAGAAACAGGTGCTACAGTCGAGTTGTGTCACGTTGCCTTGGCTGTAAGATCTAAAAAGTTGTTGTTAGGGTGTGTGTGTGTTTACCCACAGATAACACCTTTTCTTTTTCTCCCAATAATCTTTGTGAAAGCTGCCCCTTTCTTCTCTGAATCATCTCAGTGTCAAAAATCATTATTTAATAATTTCTCATCTGCTCCTTGCCGTCTTCACTCCTTCTCCTGACTTATGAATGGAGCCTGTTATGTCTACTCACTGCTTATCTGTTCAGTTTATACCCTTCACTTGAGGTTGTAGAGACGGTGCCAAATAATTACCCTATGTGTGAAGGGACTGCATTGGTTTCTACGATACCAATCTCTAACCGAGAAGGGCTTTCTCTGCCAAGTCCACTGTCTCATGTCATACCTTCAATGAAAGTGATCCAACTTTATAACAAAATCTCCACCAAATTTTATTAAATTTGACTTTGCACCTTTTGCATACTCCCACTGACATTGAGACAAAATCATCTAAAAGATACCTCTGTTTGTCTGAGTAATAGGATGACAAACAAAGAATGCAAAGACTGTAAAGAAGCTTTTTTTGTTGTTCCACATGCTCCTGTCAGCAAAGTGGATCACAGAGACAGGAAACTGACCTTATGTAAAATCTTGGGTGGCTGGGAGCTGAATGCACAAATGCATGTCACATCAGTGCCGCAGTTAGATCCTAAAACACATTCATCAAGCAGTCCACCAGCCTAAATTCATTCCAACAGCTACTCTCCCAAATGAATGCTGGAAGCCCAGCGCATTAAGACTGTTTTGCAACACTGCTATTATCCATTGTTAGTCTTAAATGTTAATGATCTTAATCACTAACTTCTAGCACAGTAAACCCTAAAGCCACAGTTCTGTGGTCAGCTTTTGGCTCCAATGCAAAAACACAGCACTTGTTATAAGATTACAAGTTGCCTCCAAACACAACTGTCTGAAATGCTGCTGCACGCCATGCAGTGCACTGACACAGCACTTTGGAAAGTAGGCCAAAGTGAAAAGGTACCCGTTCTATGCTTGGTCTTCTGATGCTGTTGCAGTCTATAATAAAAACTTCTATAGTCACAGAAAAGGTTCATAAATACAAATAACTCAATTAAACAGCTAGTTTCTGCACCTTAGTCAGCTCTATGAAGAAATTACAGAAGACGTGCAGGGAGATACCAAATAATTCTTCAGTCCAGTCGAGGCAGAATTTGCCCATCAAGCCAAAAGGAATGGAAGGGAAAATGGAGGAGGCACAGGAAAATGTTTCTTCACTTAATTAAGTTAATACATCAACTGTGGAGCTAGCTTTTTTTCCCTACAAGGATGAAAAGCAGCGTAATCAAAACAGCAGTGACAACAATTTCAAGCAACGAAGCGAGGATTCATCAGGTAACAAAACTTTCCAGATTTCTTTATGCGTTCTAGGACCAGACACCATTAAAACTAAAGCACCATCTGGTCATTGTGACAGGCCAAAACAGTCAGCCATAATAAAAAAAAATTAAAAAAAAAAAAAAAAAAAAAAAAAAAAAAAAACTGCTCACTGATGATGAAGGCAACATGTTTTTTCCACAAAGCTATAAGTACTGTATTACAAGAACTTTTTAAAAATTGCATCCATGAGTCATTTTTGATAGCTAAAGTTACAAAGGAGGTGTGTGCTTGTTGCCTTAAAGCTGAGAGAAAGCACAGAAGAGAGAGGACCACACTGAGGGTGCAATCGCTGGAAGCAAGCCAGAACACGGCTGTTGGAAAAGGGCATTTTGGGCCAGCTCCTGAGGAAGCTGGAGCAGGTTATTAAAGAGAGAGTCGCTCACCCAACAACAATTAGCAGCAAGCCAAAATCTTCAACGCCACGTAATGTAGGTTTTATAAGCTTGAGCTAATCATTAAAAGAGGCCCACATAAGTAAAAACTTCTACTGGGAGACATTTTCACCTGTATATCAAACATACTTGAAGCTGAAAGTGTGCACCATCACATATGAATCCTATTCTTATCCTGTAATTGTAAGCAGTGACCAGACGCAGCTCTGAGGCTGCACTTTTTAAAGATACCTTTGCTGCAAAGCCCTGACATTAACAGGTGACAGGATTGCTGGGTCACCATGTTGAGGCAAAAGGTCAAAGGTCACCTAATACAGCTGCACCTGTCATGTCTCTGAAAGACATTCAACTGCAGCTGTGGCCACTACAGGCTATCCCAAGGCAATGGCTTCAAATCTAAGGCTAGCCTACAACTGAACTTCCAACTGAGGTGCTAACCAAATCAAAAATTACAGTTACAGGAGGTTTATTTTAAAACGTGTGTCCAAAATGTATCTAGCACAAAAAAAGTAATCTAAATATATTGGGAAGCATTTTTTGGTTTGGTTTTAAATGTATGTTTTTTACTTTCACTTTGCCTGCCAGTGTCCCTGCGCCACCACCACTGAACATGCAGACCTTCCCACTGTTTTATTAGTGCCCGTCTTGGAGCTAGCTAACCTCTCACCCTGATACTTTAAATGAAATCTTTTGTCAGTGTCCTGGTCTGGTGTTTAGAACAAACTGAGCGAGCAGTCTGCCAGGCCCCGTTTGGCTTTATAGAGCAGGGAGGGGTTTAGGGGGGGAAAAGAGGTTACACAATACTGGTGGTTGCTCTCCCCCAGCACAAACAGTTTATTTGCCAGACAGAGCTGGAATGGAAGAGAGAGATACAAGACAGTGGCAGGATAAGTGAGCGGTAAAAGGACGGGAAAGTAAATTGGACTGAGTAATGTATAAGTGAAGTTCTTGTTTAGCCAAATCCTCCAGGAATAAGCCTTTTTCTGGTTAATGAATGGCTGGAAATCATTAAAAAGTACAAGAGAGTGACTGAGGGAGGGTTGAAACGAAGGATGGTAAAAGGATATTCTGAAAACTTTTCACCACGGCACAGTACTCGTCCACAGTCAACCAGAATTCAACTAAACCTCCTTCACATTCGCCAAGAGAAATATGACACAAGAAAGAAAGTGCAAAGTCACAGTCAGCTAAAGTCCCACATAAACACAAAATGGAGACCTGGCACACTTTTAATGATCCTGTCAACAGTCTCACTCACTCTCTCACACACACACACACACACACACACACACAACAGTGAACGCCAATATAATCACTATGGTATGCCCTGAACTCGAAGTTCAGGTCGCTGCCATGGTAAGCGAGGTTCTAAATCAGTATTCGAACACCATCATTGCTGTTGATGCCCAAAATCCCACACAGTCCATGAAATAACAAACAGTAGTCCAACACCCTGCATAACCTTAATTATTATAATCTATTCTCACACAAAGGCATTTAACCGTGAATACCATGCGATGCACTAAGGTTACCAGTACCAATATGGACACAGTGGCACAAAATGTGTTCACAACTACAACAGCAAAGTGTCTTTAAAAAAAAAACAACAACAAAAAAACAAAAAGTGTTTCACTTCAGAATTTGCAATGATAAAAGTATGTGTTTGCTACTTTACATAATAGCTTACACATAACCTACCCCTCTAGCAATTGTGACTGCGATGTGAGTGACATATATTTTGGCATAATTGTAAGTCCATCTTTTGTCGCTACAGTAATTTCAGCGCCATTATTTGCATTATTATTTGTTATTATTTATTATTTATTATTATTTGCATTAAACCATCTGGCTGTGGAACACACAATCACTATGAACAAAGGGAAGCTAGTGAGAAGATATGAAAATATAAAAAACTTTAAATTACATTTTATATTTAAGAGAAAACAACTAATATTAGTCAATGAAACAACTAAACACAAATAAAAGTAACTGATAGCAGCTCACAGCTAGGCTAAGCCCACGAGTTTAATATTTAGAGGACAGACTTGGTCCTGAGCCAGTTACAGGATACTGCTGACTGAAGAAAAGGAAATGTCTCAGAGTATTTATATCCGCCATATCCAGAACAATGTGGTCACTAAGACAGAGACAAAAACTAAGGAGCAAAGATAAGAATACAGATGGAGAAATTCAGGCCAAAAGCATAACACAGAGCAAGACTGGTAATATATTAACTGAATATGCAGCCTAGCCCATCTTTCCTAAGACCCTTCACCGTGTTTAGTTTAGTTGAGTCATACTCTCTTGGTAATAGCAAACTTGCATGTCAGCACTCAGTTGGAGAGTGCTCATGCATCTTTTCGTATCTTTACTGAACACACTGAGCAATCACAACACAGGCTGGAATAAGCAAGCGAGTCAGGTGTTCTACGAGGTTGGAAGACTGGGTCATAGATTAAAGCCTCCCTAAAGAAACCAGTGTGGTTACTGACAGTCTTCTGTTGTGAGTCATGCCTTAATCACCAGTTTTCACTCGATGTTCATAGAAGCATTTCAGAGTTGTGAAGTGAAGAAGTGACAAAAAGATTTTAAACAATAGGACCCATTGTCTTCAAATGACAAAAACATATTTTCACGCACAACACTTCTGCGATTATCTCCCATGGACAGAGAGACAAAGGTGGAGAGAACGAGTGAGCTACAAACATATATCAAAGCCAGCATATTGCTGAATCTATGCTGTGAGGTATGAAGGCATTTCTGAAGGCCCAAAAAAGATGGTTCAGCCTGATCGAGGCAAGGTGGACCTACTGAAGTGGCCAATAGGTACATAGAGATATTCAAGAAAGAAATACTCTATCCACATCAACAAGATGTGGTACTCGAGTGTGTGTGTGTTCACTTGGATTAACTGCCTTTAATGAGCTGAAACTAACTGGATCTTAGAGAGCGAGAGCAAGAGAGAGAGGCTGACATGCATCACGCTTGTTTAGTCAATAAGAGACATCAACAGAAAAAAAAAGTTGTGTCTTAGGTCATAAAGCTACAAATGACAAATCACTGTTGTCTTAGGATGATGATGCTTCTACAGAACAATGTTTTCATGGAAAAACAGTACTTTGAACCAGAGCACAGGAGTGGTGTGTTATTTAAAAACCCCATGCTCTCATTAACACACTTATTCACATAGCACTTTGTGCTTGTGAGCTGGCCTGAAGCATGACCTTACTTCATCATGCTGGCTATCGTCAGGCGAAATCATTCACAAAGACAGTGCTAAAAACTTTGTCTCCCAGCATTTGCATGGAAGTTTGCAAACACTCACCACTTCCCAGGTGTACTGAAACCTAGCATCACTTACAGGACTCCAAACCTGTGTGTCTGGGGCCTTAGGAATCAGTTTCACGCCCAGCCAACCAGTCGCGAGAACAAAAATTGTACCTTAATGACTGGTGGTTGCTATGCGACCACCAACCAGCCTTCAGACCTGTGTGACTGTTTTTATTGTAAGCTAGCTGTTGAGCCTGTTGTTTGTGCTTTAATGACTTTAGCATATACTCATCCAATTCCATCATCAAGCTATGAAATTTCAAATCAGGCAGGCCTGTGTTGTCATTTTTGGTTGGTTGTGCCAGAGCAACAATGCTTACCGAAGTTGGGCCCTCTTACTGTAGTGAAACTTTATCAGCCAACAAGTCAGAGCAATGATAAGATCTTCAGTGCAAAATTGGGAATTTAACTAGGACACAACAGGGACAAAAAAGAAAAAATCCCCACAAAGTCCCCATTTCTGCACACAGAAACAAAAACAAGGGAATTCTTGTTATAAATGTACCACACTGGGTGAAAGCTTTATGACTGGGGGTTGCTATTCAGCTGAATGTCAGTTACAGTGCTGCAGATCCTGATTATTACAAGCTGTATGAATTGCTCTTCCCATGGTTTTGTGGCTTTGTGCACTGGGTATAGTGACCCAACTGTAATCCATTACTGTTTACATTCCAGCAGATCAGTTCCTACTGGAACCATGGGGAAGGAAGGGCAGGGGTTAAATAAGACTCTCACGCACCATATCTCTACAAAACCAACATATGCCTAACCCAGAAACCATATTCAGTGCTCTAATATGGCGAGATTATACCACTTCTATCCACCAGAGCTGCAACCAACGTTTATTCTTGTCCCTTTGTGCTATAACGCAAACAAATGTACTTCATGTGGTTCACACTTCTTTCTCCACTCATTTTCTCATCGCTTGCTGTGAGTGGAAGACTAGAGCACCTCTAAGTATTCCTAATTTGATGGGGTGGGGTGGTAAAACTCTACTTATTCCCCCACATAGAGTGGCCTGGAGGCAAGAAACACAGCTCAAAAGCCGTGCCCACTCATCCATCCCCTAGCTCTCACCCCAAACAGACACTCACTGCGAAACGTTTAGATTCATGTTTCTCAGGTGCAAAAAAAGAGAGAATTTACGCATGTGTCAGCATGTGAAAAGGTTTTACAAGGCTTGAAGGCAAATACAGGCCGGGGCTCTATGGGTTCATGTCAGAGATTAAGCAGAGATGCAGCAGGACCTGTGCGTATCTCAAGTTAAAAGAATGCACAAATGTGTGGGAAATGGAAGGAAGTTTGTCTAAAAGAAAAAAAAAAAAAAAAAAAAACCCTCAGTTCTTGGACAAAGCTATGGGGCAGAAGTCCACTATTTGAATTCCAGTAAACACAGCAAATTAATCGAGCCAAGATGAAATGTGAATGACTTAAACAGCTAAAACATCATGAGAACATCATGTTCTCGTTGAATACGGCTGCGATACAGACTGCAGTCAATACAGTCTAAAGGCAAACGCAATCCAAGTGTATCTGAAAGGGTCTTTTGTGTACTGCAACTCAATAGGGAGCCTCACTTCATTCGCAGGTATACTGTGCTTGTTCAGCCTGGGATAAAATACATTAAGCGAACAGCGTGATAACACAACCTGCACTGTGTTCCCGCAAAGGTCTCGAAATACAATGAAGAAATACTGCACACAAACCACCCTCAACGTTAATAAGAGATTAGCAATGCACAAGCCTGATGATTCAGTGTGACCTCAGACATCACAACACAAGAGTGATAAATTCCCAAAGAGGAAAGTTTAGATCACATAATGAAGAGCATGTTTCAGTTAGAATAGGTTATCTATCGGTCAAAGGACGTTCACTGGGTGCGAGGTGATGTGTAGGGCATTTGACTGCACAGTGAAGGTTATTAGAGTATGAGTGTTGATCTTTCTGACTCTCGCTGTCATTAAAGCAGCTTTCCTGACAGTTTTTCTCATCTACATACCTGCCCTCACTCTGACGTGATAATGGATCTGGTGTGAGAGGCTGTTTCTCTCACCACACTTGGACAACTTCAACACACAATTATGTAATTTGTCTTATTTGTTTTTATGTTTAACTCAAACTTATCATAAACCCACCTTCTGCATCTGTTCTCTGCAAACAAGGAACACTTTAATAAAGAGCTTACTCAGAACTTGCAACACCTGTTCCAGACGTGTCCTCTGCTCTCTAGTACCCTCTTTCACAGGCACACACACACACACACACACAGTCCAATTCAGCCTTGCACATTTGTTCTGATGCTGTATCTGATGTTTTTGTCCACAGCCACAGCAGAAAGGCTTGCTCGACAGAGCCTAGAGACAACTTCAGCGCTCAAATCCGTGCTTTGCTTCCAGTCTGTTCTGTCCTATATCAGTCAGGTCAGAGACCTCTAGAGCTCTCAACAAAACTGAGAATCTGCCCCATGCATCAAATACCATGGTAAACTGCCGGTGGACAAAAGGGACAAATCGTGTTGCCTCAGCAACGCTGCCTGGACAAAACTGTGTTAGTCTGCTTTTAGAACAATCCAGCTGGTGCATTCAGCAAATACTGGGGACTGAACTGCAAGTGAGCTTGCTAAATAATTATGTCTTCTCTCCATATTTGCAAATACCAAATAAAACAACACATATTCTGTGAACTAGTGGCACATTTTCAGCTATTCACACTCAAACAGCAACAGTAAACAGTTCTCTTTATCACAGTTCTCTTTATCGTTTTTACTGCAGCTACATTTCCCCCCTCTCTTTACCACTTGTCTTGTGCACATAACAGCTCTCCAGAGCCACTGCTGCTCTTAGCAGAAAATCGTGGCAGTGGTGTGTCATGTTAGCTGTTCACTGTAGGTGGGCAACCCCAAATCAATGACTTCAAGTACTGTGCTCCCTCCCAGGTTTTTGCTAGTCCATTCCTTTCCCACAGAGCCATGCCACATCCTGCAGGTTGGAACCTCAACCCATCTGGGTTTGGTTAAGCCAAGACAGAAGAGCCATAAAAAAAAAAAAAAACCAGGCTAAGAGCAAAACAGAGGGGCACCTCCTCATTTACAATCATAACGAATGCTCCCAAAATTGGGTTTTGATGTGGTTTAGAGGAACGTTATACTGGCAAAAGCTGGCAAACTTTAAAAATCAATTTAGTTCATCTGATCTTAATGTTGACCAGTGTTTGCCATACAGACTACAATAAATCAAGAATATTTTGCGACATATTTTACCATTTTCCCCCCTCTTTAACATTTATGGACATCCTCTAGCTCTTATTTTGAAAATTCAGTCACTGTTAAACAGCTAGTCCCAACTTACCCTGTGTTTTGTTACCATACTAGCTTTCTGATCTGTTCAAGCAGTCCTGATATCATTCAGCTGCTCTGAGCATGTGAATGAAGACCTGACTGGAAACAAAGCAGAATACCAATTTGTTATCTGTTGTCATAAAGTATGTAAATGATTAATATGTTTAAATGTAGGTTCGCCTCCTATCACACATGCACATTTGCAAATGGATGGATGCAACGCCCTTACTACTGCTATAAATACAATCTAATCTTTGGAAAATAATGATTATTGTGGCTCCTTGATGTGTTCCATGCCAAATATTTAATTGTTTGTAATCTCAATACTAATCTAATTGAAAACAGCCTAATAACAGTGTCAGATATGTACACCATTTAGCCAAGTTTGTGCAGCTCTTTATTCAACTGAAAACAATTATTCTAATTAGCCTCGTGTGACAAGCGAGGCTCTATATTTAGTGGCACTTGATATTTCAAGCTCCAGACCCTTATTGTCCCTATACTTTTGATCCTCCACTCAGAAGAGGGATGAAAACACAAAGAGTGACATCCAGAGAGAACACTGAACGGAGGGAGGACATCCGCCACTTCACTTGTCTCTTCCTCATCATCTATGTTTCTTTCCATGTCATCCTCCTCCTCCATTCAGTGCCTCACAAACGAGCCTCAATATGAAGAGCACATTAGGGCCACTGCAGGATTTAAAAGCTATGTTCAGACAGATTTTGTTAGCCAGTGGTTTTATTTTATTCCAGTAAAAACAGTGGAAATAGACATAATTTAAGGTTGCTCACGTGCTGTCGTGTGCATGCATCTCAAGAGTTGTCAACTATATTGTACATGATATATCGCTGTACCTGGGGGGGGAGAGGGGGGGATAGTATAGTAGTTCCTGTAGTAGTGGCTGTTGCTGGGTAAAAATGTGTGCACAAATCTTCTAGTGATTCTTTTGGCTGCTAGCAGATTGCCTGCAGTTTTTCACGTTTGTCTGCAAATACTTGCTAACTACTAGCTGAAAAAGTGTGAGAAGAAGCTTCGCTTTAGCCAAATGTTTTTTTGTTTTGTTAAATTGGTGCAACTCTTACTTTCAAGGAAAACCAGTCCGTCAATGCCAGTCAACCTACAACCCAGCATTAAGCTAGCAATTGTCATGTGTCTGCAAGACTTCAACTGTGAGAATGCAATAACTGTAAAAGGACTTAATATGGGGAGAAAAAAAAAAAAGAAGAATGCCACACTGCACCCCAGCACCTGTTCCCTTTATTACATCAAACCTCACACTAGCTTTTCTACTAAAATACCACAATGTGAAAGGGTCAAAGTCAATAAAACAAATACCGTTTCATCTACTTCTGCTTTCACCTCATTTCAAAACACATCCTACGCTTAAAAAAGGCTGTTGAACACTGCTTGGGTCAATCAATATTCAGCATGCCTACATCTTACAGTGTCAATAAAACCGACAAACTAGATTCCTGAACCAAGTCGACTACAAAACTCAAGCTCAGACAGAAAGTCTACATACTAATTTTATAATTACTACATAGATTTTAGTCTACTGACTAAATATAACTCGGTGATTTAATATGTCAGTCAATGAGTGGTTTTTCCAGTCTTTCCTTTAAGAACAGGAAGTAACCACGGGACACCTGCACATCAAGTGCACAGTGTAGTAACCACCTAAATAAACACACAAAGCTAGGTACATAACTTTGAATGTCAACACCACACGCTCATTCCTTTTCACACTACTGTATAAGCAGGCTTAGTGTTTAGCACGTTCACTAAATACGTGGTTGTATGGAACAAAGGACTAGTGCTAACCATGTGTAGGCTGCCTCATCAATCTCACATTTTCAGCACTTGCATCAAAGTTTTTCTTTGGTTTTAAAACAACTAATTTTGCACAGAAATCATGTAACTAGCATTTCTTGTCAGATAAACTAAACTTGCAACTAACAATGAAAAAAATGATCACACTTTATTATCATCTTACAATAAATACAACTTTATTACAGTAACAATTGCCACTGTAAATTATTAAATAGTAGCCAAAGCCTCTGGTTTAACTCAAGTGAAAAGAGAGCAGTCCTTTGATGTGAAGCAGGAAAAAGAAAGAAGTGAACGTTTTAACGTCTGTTCCCCTTATGCGTCAAACTGCTGATGGAGTTGTTTGTTTTCAGAAGTCAAAGAGAGGGGGAAAAAACTTCCCTTTTATTTATATGCTGCAAATTTTCAATGTCATAGTAGCAGCAATGAGGTGAACAAGGCTGTGTAAATGAGCAGATCATGGTGCATTATAACACAGATACACTGAACAGTATGCTGCTGTTTGTTTGAACCATGCTTTGGTTGTTTAGACTGTGCCACCAGCTATTAACGGTCACAGACAAGCTTCAGAATATGAACAAAACAGGCAACAAAATAATCATCAGCTGACAGGAAGGAAGCTCACCATTTCATCCAGAGCATAGCGAAGTAAGCCGTGCTCGTAGAGGATAAAGAACCTCCTCTGCCATTTCTGTAACAAGACAAAAAAAACAACAAAAAACAAATCTGTCATTACGGACATGATCACACAAAAGATATCAAACCATAGTCATTTTATATATATATAAAAAAATTTAAAAATTTTTTAAAAAGAAGCCTCACAAGAAGTTGTGCCAGTATTTATCATATCAATCATTACACATTTTATAACTCTGGGCATGAGAGTCAAACACAGACTTGTGGAAGGCCAATAAATTTCTAAAGCCTGAGATTATTTTGCTGGATCTAGAAACTCCAGTGAAAAGCTTGAACACACACCTTAGGGTATAAAGACCACACACGCACGCGCGCGCGCGCACACACACACACACACACACACACACAAGTGCAATCAAGTTTTTGGAAACAGTTGCTATACAGCAGTAAGCAAGTAATGCTGGCACACTTTCCTCTTACGGGACATCACAAGGCTTTCAAGCTGTGACAAGCTGGACAACATTTTTATCAGCATGCATCAGCTGCATTCGCTCATTAAGATTTCAGATAGTTGTAAAGAAAAGGAAAACAATTTGAGGAAAGAAGGCCTTCATATATAAAGTGCAGGTGTTATCGCAACAAGAGCTAAGTGGATACAGACGTTCATAAGAGAAGACGAGATTACACTGCTGATTAAACTGTAGGATATATATGGAAAGGCATGCAACTGTGAAGCGCAGTATCATTAAGTACCAGGTTAGCTGGGGGGGGGGGGTAAGTCTTGGTTTGAATGGGAATCCTGTCAGTTACAATAATACAATTTCCACTGATATTCATCCTCATTGTCTTGATCAGTTCTCTTCCACTGCCCTCATATCTTAATGTACCGCTTAGTCTCAGTGTTAAATTTCCTGGGCTCCTATTCTAACAGGGCCTGGTGCATGAAATATTGAGAGCTGCTCTCTAACCTAAAAGGCCACTGGAAGGTCTCAATAGGGGGGCCGAGAAGCCTCACAGGCAATGTTAAAGGGACATTGCAGTCCACAGATGCTTTTTAAAATAAACCAAACCAAACAAAAAACCAAACACGATATATTACAGGCTACAGAGGCTGATTATAGAATTCCAGCCTCACTGTCACAAAACAGAGCCAGACCCCTCCACAACCTGTTAAACTAAAGTGACCCTAAAACGTGACTCACCTGAGACATCAGCGGTTTTCTGTTTCTCTGTTATTTGTTTCAGTGTAAACCTGACAAATGTGCTCACGTCAGCACTACGTACAAGCCAGCAATTATACCCCCGCAGTGAAACGCTGACTGGGAGAATAGGCAGAACGCATCACTGATGATGTCAAAGCAGCGGCAGACTGTTGATAGTAGATCCAGAGGTGCTTTTCCCAAATCTCATATGGAAGCCATCAGCGAGGCTGTGAGAACTGAGACCTTTCTTCTCCTCCCCCACATTCTCCGCAGTCCTCTTTTTGGGATGCACCACCACAGCATATAATCTGGCAGCTGATAAACGACGGCTCCGATTACACGATACTGCAGTGGTAAGAGTTATTAAATGAAGTCAATATTAGGCTCATTATTTCCTAACAATGAGGCTTCACTGACAGAGGACCGAGATTCCCATAAGAATCTGCTGATTTCATGAAGTAGCCACTGAAGCCACAACAACAAGAGCTCTTGTTTATCAAATGAGTGCCAGAATGGATAAAGGAAATTAAAGGGAGGAGTAGCCACGCTACTTACCTAGCACTCTGAGCTGGTAAAACAAACTTAGAACTTTGGTGGTAAACAACATAGCTTTGCCTAGCTAAATGGGGTGAGGGGTCTACAACTGTAAGCTTATAACCAAAACAAAAATCATCACAGACAAGAAAAATGGATAATGGCTATGCTGGGATTTCCGCCAGTGGATGATGGTCAGGGTACACCCTGGTAACTAGACAGCCATCTGCACTCTCAATCCCTCCTTTGGGCAATTTAGAATCACCAATTACCCAACAATCATGTCTGGACTGTGGGAGGAAAGCGGCGTACCTGAACAGAAACCACGCAAGCACATCAAGAAGCTCCAGAAAGGCTCCAATACAGTCTCACAGCAGTTTGTGAAAAAAGGCACAACCTTTAATCCATAGATACGTGTTACTGGACATAGATTTCACACTTTTTTTCTTGGTCCTCAACAAAACTTTTCATCAGTATCCAAATGTGACTTGACCTTGAGCATAACTTGGGCAAAGACCTGTTAGATGATCACTGTGTGCAAGTGTCACTAAAATCAGTACACTAGGATGACAAGTTTCCCCTAAGCTTCTCACACCTTGGGTGAAAACCTATTAGGTGACCAACACTGTAAGAGGAGCAGCATTTCTTGCCAACAGTGGACAGACGGGCAGACAGCGGATGCCTCGCCATGCCATAACGTCATCTGTCAGCTCAAAACCAAACAGGCTGCTCATTTTTCCTCAAAGCAGTTTAACAAAAAATCAAAACCACTACACCAATCAACCATTCAGACGAGCAGAAGCTAAACACAGGGGGGGTTAAATGGACCTCTTCTCTTGTAAAGAGCGCCAGTTTCTTGCCATGAATTTCTGCCAAAACTTCCAAAAGAAAGTCAAGAAGAGGTGAAGTCACAACATAATGCTCTCTTCTAAACACAAGCAATCTCACCACCAGCAAAGCTAAACACTTATGAAACCACTTACCCGAGATCTGTGTAAGGGATTGTCAAAATTTGTTCCCTCCGGTGCCAGAAGCAGCCATCCTGCATATATAGGTTTTGCCTGGTGAGTGGAAAACACAATGACAGTGTTGGAAGCAATCATTAGCATAATAAATAACTGTCTAATTATGGGACACAGAAGTTGATCCTGCAAGTTGAGACCACATACTATGACCTATTTAAAAACACACGCACACACTCACAAACATGTGTTAAATAGACATTAGCTGCCTTGACTTTAGGCTACACTCGCCACTTGGCTTTATTCCAGAGCACCATGCTGCCCTGAAAAAAAAAAAGAAAAAGGAAAGGCTAACACACACACACAGTTTTTCTTCTGATCCTCTAAGTGGGTGGACTGGTGGGTGGTGGGGGAAGCAAGAGGCAGAAGTTAGGAGGAAAAAAACCAAAAACAAACAAACAAACAAACAAACAAAAAAAAAAAAGCAGTGGATGAGAAGCAGAAGAGAGAATTAGTGCCGAGCTTTTGTGGCTACAGATTTGCAATTCAAACATGTACTGAGAGACGCAAGTTGGCCTGGCAGTGTTTCTTAAGTTGTTCTGGTACATGCTTGAACTGTAGCCACGCTAGTAGTCAGCACTTGTCTGCCGAGCCAAGAAGCCCTGCATAACCACTGCATGCATACTGCGTGCAGGAGACCTTGCTGAACTTGATGTTTACATTAAGATCTTACCTGCGCCTAAAGAGCTTATCAAATTAAGCGTCTTACATAAATGCACATGTGCTTCGTCCCCCAGCCTATGAAACAGTAGCCAACCAATCTGAGTCAAAAGAGCTTGACATATCCAGCTGTCTGGCACTTCCATGTCTTTCAATCTGAGGTTTTGATTACAGTCATAACTTCACCCTATGTACGGCCGAGCATAATCCACCATAAAATCCTCTTTTGCTTTGATTACATGCAGCACAGCACATTTTCCAGCTGAGTGACTGTGTAAACAAAATGACATAACATTAATTTCCAAGCACAAGTCCAAATTATAACCTTGGACCGTCAAGAGTTTGAACAGACTTGCAAGAGAAACATTCAGACACTAAAAATGGAGGGGAAAAAATGCAAGATGAAGGCAACTGAAAGAATAAGAGAGTGGGACACTGTTGTTGTGTATTGTTGTTTTAATGCCCGTAGGGAGAAAAAAAAAAAACAGTTTAGAAAAACATCTCATCTGTCCTTATAAGACTTGACAGCAATGGCAAGTCCCCCCTGAGACTGAGAAATAAGCGTGATGAATCTAGGTCACTTTTTAGCCTCTAATGGTTCAGCGGTTAAATGTACTCATCTGAGCGTGTTCCTGTGTCTTCATTTCGCAATGCCCCCCACCTCACAACCTCTTATTCCATGTCATCATAAAGGATTTTAATATTGCTTCAATAGCCTGGGCCTTTAAGGCAAGTGAAATTGGAGAGATGGGAGGTCAGAATGACAGTTCTGGTTGAAAATAGATGCTCCGCTTTTCCATATTTTTTCTGTGCGTGTGTCTGTGTAAGGACTTAATATATGGACTACAGGGCTTCAAACCTCCAGCAACAGACAATCTAATAATCTTTAATAGCCATGTGAGGCCAACAAACGTAAGCCAATTTCTGTACCAACATCGTGGAGGACAATGATAGTGGACAATGTGTCTCACAGACACTGAAAAAGCATCACTTGTACAATCTTCAGACCTGAGAATGAGCCTTGATCTTTCCCATTAAACAAGAATCCCAAGAGGAATGATCACAATGTGGGTCAACAAAGTTCAGCATGACACCATACCACCTTCACAACATAAGACTCCCTGCTGGGGACAATGACAGTGAAATATCTCCACTAAAATAATAATAATGTTAATAATAATAATAATAATAATAATAATAATAATAAGTCAGCCTCGCCCAATATTAGTCCATGTTAAAGTAAACTTTACAGTTTCTTAATTTAAGCAATAGTATGGTTCAAACTACAGTTAAATGATCAAAGGAGACAACATAATCTGAAATAATTACAGCTCCTGTAAAAGCAGCTGATAGCGTTGCTCCTGTGCTGCAGGGCATGGAGCTGGGTGGAAGCCTGCGTGTGCATGAATTAGGGTCAATATGCGCCCTTGGGCTGGAAACTAATTATGTCCAATTAACCCAACCTTTGCACTTCGTGGTCTATTAGCACACGACAAGTCGTTTGAAATGAGCACATCAAACAGAAAAGACAGCAACCGGATTTGCACTCCCATTAAACGGCACATAGTAAGAGTGAAACGCAATGGAAAGTTGCTGGAGCGTTTGTTTACCTGGTTTAAGTCTTCGTCGTTGAGCAGATGCGACTCTCTGGGCTTAAAGCAGTTCTGGCATTTACTTTTGTTGAAAATGTTGGCTTGAAATTTCCGACAGGGATTGTCTTTGAGTGACATGGTTGATTGAGGGAGCGACACTCGATGAGAAAAAAAAAGAAAAGACTTATTTTAAAAGTCCGTGTTTGAGGGGGGAAAAAATCAGTTCTCACAGCAAAGACTGACGCGAGTTGCTGATGTACGCTTTCTAGAACAAAGCTATTTAACAGTGCGCAGTTCACCTGTCCCGAGGTTACCTGAGGCAGTGCGTAACCCCTCGTTAAGTGATATCTATATTGGTCATCTTGCGCGCGGGGTCGCCTCCTGCAGCTAAAGCCGAGCTGCTAACTTTAGTTTTAGCGTGCAGGCTTAGGCAGAACTTGTCAAATAAAGTCGTCGAAAGTACGGACAGATGTTCGCGTGTCTCTCTTAATTACGTCCTCCGGCGAGGTGTCGACGTCTCACAGGTGACGCTCCGGGCCTCGAGCTCGCTGCAGAGGTCCCGTCACAGTCTCCATCGGGCGGAACGGCTCTTCACTGAGGGGGAGGGAGTCCACTTCGGCCCCCCTCTCTGTCTTTCTATCAAACAAGTGATAGCGCGGTCATTGCCGTTAAATCTTTTTCTCGCTTCAGGGCCACCGGAACGTTATCAAACTTCGGAAAAGCCATCGACGTGGTTGTCATGCCGCTGGATGAATAGCGTCGGGTCCTGTTCGTCGTAGAGCTGCTCCCCCTCTGGTACTGATACGCAGTCTGCGGTTGATGTTTTCGTGCAAATCCTCGTTCGGGCCGGACATTCAGTCGGTGGAGAGGTGAACGGGAGAGAGTGGGGCTGAGAGACAACGCCTTCGTCCAATCGGAATAGATGGACACGCCCAAAATCCAGGCCGTTTCTTTCGTGGACCAATAGAAAATCTTCCGAAGTGCTAATATTTTCCCTCATGCTAGGTGGTATTTAAAGGCCCACTTAACTTCCGTACAAAAACTCTGATGTTGTTGAAATTGCCTGTGCTCATATTTGGCTGTGTAGGGTGAATCCACGTCAATATTATTCCATTATTGTACTAATGAAAAAACAGCTTGTGGAATACGGTTTGGTTTTTACATATGAAAGAAAAGTCTAAAGGTATACACAGAAATGGCTTCCTAATGAATTACTAATAAAATAAATGGCAGCAGGCCAAAAAAGGACACGGCACACATCATGCACTAATAGTTATGGAAACTGCACGTGAAAAGAATCTATAAAAGGTGTACAGGAGCAAAGCCTGAACTTAATGTGTATTACAATTTATTTTTATTATATACATTTTTTTAATAAGTGTGGCTTATATAGTGTAGTGGGCTGCACAGCAAGCGGTAATAATGCAACTTTCAGGCTGATGCTAATGCTACTTTATGGTGTTTTAAAACGTACATCATCATCAAGGAAAAAAAAATCTAAAATCTACAGCACAAATGCAAGTTAAAGTCTGGCAGGTGTTCTTATTTTAAACATAGACGGCAATCTTAAGGCTCCAGAGCACCATCTGTTGGTCTTGAATTTCAAATGGCCTGACTGGGATTTTTAGAAACGTATATATTAAAGGATATGTAGAGAGTGTGGAAAATGATGGACCTGGGTTGCGATCTGCTTGTGTTCCTCCTGGCTGCCATTTATTTAAGATGACTTAGTGCATTCTGAACAGGAGGACAGGCATGGGTTTGTTATTTGCACACAAAAGAAAGAATAGTAACTGTGCAGATATTTCTGCAGAGAAGAGAAAACCAAAGCACGAATGTCTGTCATCACCGTCAGGTTCTTTGAAGTGCACTTGAAAGCGAAGTGCAGCATGTTTTTCAGATTCCAGGCTGATGCTCCAGATTGGGAAAAACTGTGAACTCAGGGCACAAAATATGTGAGTTATTGCATAATGCTGTGTTTTGAGGCACGGTTTTATGTTTTTTGTTGTTGTTTGTAACTTGGAGAAAGAAAGAAATTAGTGTTAGTTAATACAAACCAGTGCTTGTAAGAAGTGTTTGATTTCGATTATGCAGCTTGAGGTGGTGGGATTGTAACACCAAGTGAGCACATATAGTGGGGTAATATAACAGCTGAGTCTGGGAGAAATTTAAAGCAAAAATATGTGTAATTATTCATTTAGGTCATTACAGTAAATGACTGAAAAACATTTTTTAAATATGTTCTCCATTTTAAACTGAAACATGCTTCTGAGTAACTAGAAAACAAAAAAAAATATGCATCCCATGAGTCATAAAACCATGACATCATTTTATTTTGAAAATGAATCCAGTATTTAGTGAAGAATTTGAAATCCTGGGACTGTTATCCAGAAAGAGTAGTGTTACTGATCCACAAAGGTTGACATGAACATTGCTGACTACTTGACCATTTCATGTGTGTATGTAGCACCAAGTCATAACAACAGTTACTGCATTGCACTTTATATAAGGTAAAGACCCTACAATAATACAGGAAAAAAAATCAGAAACCCCCAACAACCAGATGGCAATCTACAAGCAAGCACTTTGGTGACAGTGGGAAGGAAAAACTCCCTTTTAACAAGAAGAAACCACCGAAACAGGCTTAGGGAGGGGGGGGGAAGCTATCTCTCGCAAGTGGTTGGCGGTCAGTCTCTAAACACTAAATTTATAAGAAGGCAAGCAAAACAACCCACCAATAATGTTACTTTTTATCTTGTGTAGCAAGTACGTGACCCTCACGCACCCAAATTCTGAAGGGTGCCCCCCATCTGATTATTTTAGTGATCTGGACACACTTTGCTTGTGTGTCCCATTTTTTTGCCTGCTTTTGATGTTCCTAACCCTCTAAAGGTACTCAAAGCTACTACTGCAATTAAAGGAAACTTTCTTTAATTATTTCCTCACTTCTTTATTTTCTGTCATATGAACAAAAGTACTGGGCTACCTACACATTACACCTACAGAAACTGCTTTGTTGTGATGGTAATCCCAGAGAAGGTTTGGACCTCTGCAGTTACTGAGTCAGCAGTGTTGATGACTTTTACAGATTATGTGGCTCAGCATTCAGCGACCCAGCTGTGTCATTTTATGTGTCTTGCCACTTGGTCATTAAGTGACAAGCCTGACTTAATGACTAACTTGCTGAGGTTCCATTTTGATATAATACCACTTACAGCTGATCACTGAATATATAGGAGGGAAGACTTTTTACAAACTGGCTTTCTGTAACAGTTGCATCCTGTGCAAGGTTCAAATTCAGTGAACTCATTCTTTCACAAAAGTTTGAAAACACAGCAGCGGACAAAAACACTGTTTCTGACAGTTTTTTCAACTCTTGGCACTGTATGATGTCACTTGGAGCGCATATTAATATGGTCATCTCAGGCATACAGATCTATTTGTGAGGACATCAGACAATCAGAAAAGAGTTATCTTAAAGGAGAGGGAAAAGAAAATAATTTTAAGGCGTGAATCATGAATAGCTACTCTAGAGGACTCCAAGAATAAAAATATAGAGTTGGAAAGAAGCATAATGGGTTCCTGGTCTTGGGTGAGGAGCCAGTCAAAAATCTAGGGAACAATTCACTTTCTCTGGGATAGGGTTACTGAAGCACCGCCCTGGAGCCAGGCCTTGGGAGGGTTCCCAAGGGGGATTGCCTAGTGGCCAGGCCTTAGGTTTTTGGGCACGGCCGGGCACTATTACCGTTAAGTTATTACCATTAGGTCATAGTACCTGGTACCAGGTACTAAAATAATACCTGTTTGTGTTCCAAAGCGATCTGAGCTGGTACTAAAATGTGACGTCACGCCACCAATTAGCTGGTCAGTGGCATTAGTGAGTCATGAGAGCGTCTCCTTCACGAAAATCAAAACTGCCATTTTTAAAACCTGGCAATAAGCGAAAAACAACAACACAGAGGTCCCCGAGTCTGACAAAAACCCAGAGAATGAGCAGGAGGTATATCGTCGCCTCAGCGCCCACCTTTGTTGTAGATAGCGTTCGTGTTGCATACTAATTAGGTCAAGGGACGCACAGTTGCATTACTATATTAGGTGGTACTTAATTGTAATGGAAAACCAGTTAATCTGATTTGATTTGAAGTAAGGTTTTATCAAGATCTTAAGGAGTTGCTAAAAAGTTGTTTGTTTAGCTTAATATAAAGAGATACAAATGCATTCTTTAGATCGACACAACTGAGATTTAAATGCCATTTCCAATGCTTTAAGGATTATTTATATCAAGCTGTAATACTATATATGGCTGTTTATAAATTGGGGCCCTTCTATACATGTTGAAGCTTTCATCTGCTTCAGAAAAGAAAGCAGTGTTAGCAGATACTTCATTTTTAACTACTGCACAGTGGAAACATTAGATTAGTATAAATGTACAGTGGGGCAAAAAAGTATTTAGTCAGCCACCGATTGTGCAAGTTCCCCCGCTTAAAATGATGACAGAGGTCAGTAATTTGCACCAGAGGTACACTTCAACTGTGAGAGACAGAATGTGAAAAAAAAATCCATGAATC
>NW_005187877.1:168886-170275 GCF_000239375.1 Pundamilia nyererei
TGTACCTCTGGTGCAAATTACTGACCTCTGTCATCATTTTAGGTGGGGGAACTTGCACAATCGGTGGCTGACTAAATACTTTTTTGCCCCACTGTATGTCTCTGGAAGGTGACTGTCAAGCTATTCCTCTTTTATTCACAGTGTTTAAACAGCTAGTATTAAACGACCTAACACTAGCTTCTTGCTTGAAATGGAAAAAATATCTTCAATTTCAGGTAACATTTCAGAAACAACACTTTGCAAAAAAAATGCAAAAATCATTTTCTACATGCAGTTAAATTCCATGTCGTTGTGAAGTACAAATGATAATAGAGTGTCATTCAAAAGATTTTATGTTTAACAAAGACTTCACAATGTGCACTGTGAAGCAATGTCACGAGTTTGCATGTGCTCACTGTGCTTTCTTTAGTTCTCTCTGGTGCACTTCATCGTTCTCCCCACAGCTATTCTACAGGCCAAATTCAAAGCTCTGCAGGTTTTTGTTAGTTTGTAATCTTCAGCATCAAAAACACAGGCCCATGATGATTGATCAGAGTTTGTCATCTCATCCGCGCACGATAAACTTCACCCAAAGGCACAACAGTTCTATAAATAACCACAGCAGCACAGGAAGTTGTGTGTGAAGTTGCAAAGAGACCCTGAAATATTTATTTATCAAATCAATCACAGCCATTTTACACAAATGAATTAAAACAGGCAGAATTTCAGTACTAATTTGAATAAGTCTAAAGAATAAAGTGAACCACATCTCAGTGCCAAACTCTCCATGTGTGCTAGTTCCAAAAGGTTCATTGGTCATGATTGTGTATTTCAGCCACTAAATAATATGGGTTAATAAGAAATACAAATTGCAGTGGAGTAGGGAAGCATTAAAAGAAGGTGGCACAGAAGCAAGGGTCTTACCTTTGCTTTGAGGGGGAAAAGTGTGACATATAAGTAGAAATAACTGAAACATACGGGTACATGGCTGCCCAGGCAACCCTGGTGTAGATGTTCTTGCTGGTGGAGTCAAGGGACAGCATGGAGAAAGGCAGTCTGTGCTTATAACAGAACTCTGCTGGGGTCTTCCCCAGCCTGAAGACCTTCAGGAAGGTCCACCTTGGAGGCGACCAGCACACATGAGATGTTGCTTTCCATGTAATGTTGCTAAATAAAAAAATAGAAACAATTCAAACACTTAAAAGCTGAGTTGAGGGAGAGTAAATTTATATAAAAGGGTGTCCTAATGTAATTCAGATAACACATAACTATGGGGTTGTCAACTAATTACAGCCAGTGGGTCCGAATACAAGAAAATGAAATCACAGTTTATGTTTCAGAATCAGAATCAGAATCAGAATACTTTATTGATCCCTGGGGGAAATTATTTTTTGTTACAGTGCTCCATTA
>NW_005187877.1:170973-209897 GCF_000239375.1 Pundamilia nyererei
AAATTAAAAATGAATAGAAATTGACACTTTATCCTTCAAATGGTCCTGTAACTGACCTTGTATATGCTGGCACAATAGTTGAAGGAATGGGGGTCACTGATGTCGTACATGAGACAAGCAACATCACAGGAGGCGTCTGACTTCTTCAAGAACTCTGTCTCCACGTCTACCTCGTTAAACTGCAGAGACGAGAGTGCTGCTCAGGTCATAGTCAGGGTCAGATAGAGAGTCATTGCTTTCCTTCACTTCAGTTTTCTTGCATATTATCAGCATTGGTTTTTGTTTTAATCACCAAAACATCATAACATGCAAAAGACTCGGCTGTAAAAACACTAGAAATGATATGTCCTGACATTCCTTTCTTTAATTATTTGTTGCTCCTCTGTCAAAGTTTTCATCAATAAAATATGAACTTGTCTGCTATATCTTTTTTAAATGAATCTAATTAGCTAAATCTGACATTAAGAACTAAATATAATGTCTTTTAACAAGCCTATTTAATCTGATGAGCATAAGCATTTGACAAGGAAGTTATTGCTGAATGTAAATGTTGAGTAAAGTGAAGTTGTTGTCAGTCTCCATGCATTTGTGTTAGTGAAGTGTAAGAGATTCAGAAATTCAGACATCACCATACTTTGTCAAGTTTGGTTATTAATTATATCATAAACCTTAAAATCTGTGTGGGAAATACTGGTTCTTTATTGTATGACTCCAGAATTTGAATTCTAGACTAATTCGTTTTGTAAATCTGAGTTGCAAACAATGGTTTTGAGCTTAATTGACTGAAACTGATGTTTGAATTTGAACTATAAACTTTTAGAAGATTTCATTATTTCTGCTTTAATGGTTAAAATAATGGTTAAATGGATTTCAAGGAAAACAAAACCCTAACAAGATCTTAAATAATCAGGCCCCATCTTATCTTAATGACCTTATAGTACCATATCACCTCATTAGAGCACTTCACTCTCGCACTGCAGGCTTACTTGTTGTGCCCAGAGTATTTAAAAGTAGAATGGAAGGCAGAGCCTTCAGTTTTCAGGCCCTTCTTCTATCGAACAAGCTTCCAGTTTGGATTTGGGAGACAGACACTATCTCTACTTTCAAGATTAGGCTTAAAACTTTCCTTTTTGCTAAAGCATATAGTTAGGGCTGGATCAAGTGACCCTGAATCCTCCTGTTAAAAGGGAGTTTTTCCTTCCCACTGTCGCCAAAGTGCTTGCTCATATGATTGTTGGGTTTTTTCTCTGTATGTATTATTGTAGGGTCTACCTTACAATATAAAGCGCCTTGAGGCGACTGTTGTTGTGATTTGGTGCTATAAAAATTAAATTGAATTGAGTTGAATTGAAAATAGTCGAGTGGTGAAAGAGAAGCAGATCTGAAGGCTGACCGTGTGGAAGACTGCACCAGTGGCGCAGACGAGGCAAGTCTAGCGGTCGGCTGGAACACCAGCAGCGCAGGCGAGGCAGGTCTGGCGGATAACTGCGTGTCCAGTGGCGGTGACGGAGACAAAGCAGGTCCTGAGGCTGGCCATGTGGAAGACCGTGGTAGTGCAGGTGAAGGCAAAGCAGGTCTGGTGGATGGCTGCAGCACCAGCAGCGCGGACAGGCAGGCCTGGCAGACAACTGCGTCCAGCAACAAAGGAAAAGCCATTCTGGAGGCCGGCTGCACGTCCAACAGCGGCAGCCCAGGCGAAGTTCCTCAGGCAGCTTGGCAGGACCAGCTGGCATGAGGACCTCTAATGGAGCAGGCGGCTTGGAAGGCTCTCCTGAGCCTCCAAGTGGCGGCATGGGAGCCGTCGACGGCTGGACACAGAACTTCAGTGGTTCATAAGCATTACTTGCAAACCTGATTTTTTTTTGTGTCTTGGAGCTTCCAGTTTATCTCCTCATTTATTGATTGCATTTCTTGCAGCTGTACATTTCTTGTAACTGAGCATCGTTTTTCTTATTTTCCGTCACCATCAGGAAAGCTAAGGCTGCCTATAGGAGGAGGATTGAAGATCACTTTGCTGACAACGACCCCAGAAAAATGTGGCAGGGGATCAATCACATTACCAACTACAGAAGCAATAACCAGGCGACGTCTAGGACTGATGCCTCGCTGGCTGAGGATCTAAACCGTTTCTTCGCCCGCTTTGAGACGACCAGGCCCTCAGCTGTCACACCACTTCCACCCGCCCCCAGCACTGGCACACTAACACTCAGGGAGCATCAAGTGAGGTGTGTTCTAAGGTCAGTGAATCCCAGGAAGGCGGCAGGTCCTGATGGAATACATGAAAAGGTTCTCAGAGCATGTGCTGACGAACTGACCAGAGTCTTCACTAAAATCTTCAACCTTTCCTTGTCATCAAACACCGTCCCGCCCTGCCTCAAAACCTCCACCATCATCCCCATCGCCAAGAAGTCAGCTGTGGTCAGCCCAAATGACTACAGGCCTGTTGCACTTACGTCTGTAGTGATGAAGTGCTTTGAGAGATTGGTCTGTCAGCACATCAGGGCCGGTCTGCCTCCCACTCAGGACAAATCAATCCACCGAGGACGCTATCACCATAGCGCTCCACACTGCGCTGAGTCACCTGGAGCACCGAGGAAGCTATGTGAGAATGCTCTTTCTGGACTTTAGCTCAGCATTCAATCATATCATCCCGGAGATCCTGGTCCAGAAACTGTCTCAGAGAGTCCCCTCCACCCCCATCTGCCTCTGGATCAAGGACTTCCTGACAAATAGACCGCAGTCTGTCAGACTCGGCCCCCACCTGTCCAGCACCATCACACTCAGCACCGGGTCTCCACAAGGATGTGTTTTGAGTCCCCTCCTGTTTACGCTCTACACATCCGACTGCTCCCCTACCCATCTCTCAAACACCACCATAAAGTTCGCGGATGACACCACAGTGGTTGTACTCATCTCAAGGGGGGATGAGTCGGACTACAGAGATGAGGTCAACAGACTGACTGAGTGGTGTTCAGTTAACAACCTCCAACTGAACACCACGAAAACTAAAGAACTTATCTTGGACTTCAGGAAGGGCAGAGCAGACCCGGCCCCACTTTACATTCACGGGAACTGTGTGAAGAGGGTACACTCCATGAGGTTTCTGGGCGTGCAGATATCTGATGACCTCTCCCGGACTGCAAATACCACGGCGGTGGTAAAAAAGGCCCAGCAACGTCTCCACTTTCTGAGAGTGCTCAGGAGGAACAACCTGGAGGAGAGGCTGCTGGTGACATTTTACAGAGCCACCATAGAGAGCATCCTAACGTACGGCATAACAACATGGTATGCAGGGTGCTCAGCTGCAGACAGGAAAGTACTGCAGAGGGTCATCAACACAGCCCAGAAGATCACTGGCTGCTCTCTGCCCAGCCTGGAGGTCACTGCAAACTCTCGGTACCTCAGCAGAGCTGGCAATATCATCAAGGACCACTCTCACCCCAGCAACCAACTGTTTGAACTATTACCGTCAGGCCGACGGTACAGGTCACATAAAACCAGGACAAACAGATTCAGGGATAGCTTCTTTCCCAGAGCGATCACCGTAGTAAATAAGCACAAAAACAATTGAACCTGCTTACCAAACCATACCTGCCATTATATCATGCTGCTATTCATACTGTCATTATATTAATGCTGCTATCCTGTATATATCTTACTTACTATTGTCTGAATACTTGAGATTGTTTTATTGTACTTTTTATATTTTACATTTATATTTATTATTGAATCTTGCACCAAGTGAGTGGCACTCCAATTTCGTTGTACTCTGTACAATGACAATAAAGGCTATTCTATTCTATTCTATTCTATTCTGTAGTCAAGTTTATAATAACTGCCATGCTTGACTAAAGATCATTCCCTAACTGTCATGTCCTGTTTGTTTGTGTTTATTTTAGGCTTCCATCTCTCTGCATGTGTCCTCTAGTTGAATTCTCTTCTCCTCTGTTTGTTTAATCCATTTCTTCACAACTTGTTCAGATTGATAAAACATGATCTGGGTTATTTGGCTGATCACCCAAGCTAGGAGAGCTGGCGCAAACTTTCTTTCTTTTGTGCTGTTTTCTCTGAGACATGTTGTAGACTTGTGAGTCTATGCTGAACATCTGGGTGATAAACTGAATAAACACTGTTGCCTTGAAACTTCTTGCCTATTTATGGCTATAGACAAAAGTCCATGCTCAGGCATGAATGAAAGAGTCCCATCATCTCCGTTAACTCCGGCAGACTAGCTTCACCAGAGAGATATAGCAGCATAGAAGTTTAAGATGCCTTTCTAATAGGAAACAAGTAAGAAGTATTTTTTTAAATTAGCAAAGCACTAAATATTTGAAGTCTTCATGACCCAAGTGATAACCCCGAATTCGGAAGCCCCGCTGACGGGACTCTGACTTACTAACGGGCTCTAAAAAGGCATAAAGAGTGATGTAAATAGCCTAATAACAAGTCTAACATTACATATGCAAACTGACATTTTTGAATTGGATTCAAAGAATAAGAATACCACTGACAAAAGAATAATAAAGAATAAGAATTGTTACAATTTCATTCAATCTTAAGTATTTTTTTAAAGAATATGTTCAATTGTTCATTCATTTAATTAGTTTTAATCATTATGCATCCAAATATGTATAAAATCAGTTCTCTTGGCAGAAAAAGGCAAAGATGAAAATGATGGTGGTTTAGAGAGCAATGGGAGAGAAGAATAAAATGCAGTTGGCACTGAAAGTGACTGAAAAGCCACAAGAAAAACAAAAAGCAACTGAAATCACACACCTGCAAGCTGAATTCTGGAGGCAAATACTGAAAAATGCAAATATTGAAACAGAAAATGAGAGGAGAGATTTAATGGAATTCCAGAGAGTATTGGAAGAGGTTGTGGTGGACCACTAGAGGGCTTCTCACACCCAGTTTTGAGGAAGCGTGTTGCTGTGTTTTGTGGCGCGATGTGTTCAGTTGATGTGAAGAGAGGAATAAAGCAGGAGTGAGAACTAAGAGCTCCGTGTCGTCTGTGTTTACCTCCATAAGGTGATATATAGAAGACAAAGACAGAAACTGAAATTACAAAGATGGAAGCTGGAAAAACAAAGATGGGAAATTAAATTGCTAAAACTTATCTTAAAAATGTAAAAGATGGACGCTCAGATTCCAAAGACTAAAAGTGAAAATGACAGCGGCAGAGGAAACATTCATTTTTAAATGTAGGGTATTTTTGACTTAGCGATAAAAAATGTGACATTTTATTATTATTATTATTATTATTATTATTATTATTATTATAAATGTTAAGTTAAACTCTTAGCATTCGTTAAACTTATGTAACTTACGTAGATGCAGGGTCCCGCTCCTTTTTAAACATAAAAGTTGTATATTAGTTTTCACACAGCTGAATATTAAATGCTGTACAAACATCAACCAGAAAACGTACAGGATGCTTGCTGAGTAACCATGTTGTGTTAGATGGTAGTAAACAAAATTTACTCCAATGGCCTCTTATATATTTTAGGTAACAAGGAGCAGACGGAGGAGTTTATTAAACTCCGCCGAGACAACGAAAACCTTTTCACTGGAGCCCAAAACTCAGCCACTGTGGCGTGGAGGTACAGCAACAGTGTGCAGTTTGTAATCTGTTATGCAGAAGAGTGCCGTGGCACGCCACATAACAAAGACTCACGAAAATGGAAGGAGATAACAGCCGCCATTGCAACTTATATCTGCAAAGATATGATCCCTTTTTACACTGTTGAGAAACGGGTTTCGTGCATTAGTAAAAATACTCGACTCCAAGTACACAATGCCCATCCGAAAACACACGAGTTGCCTCGTTTATATTACGAGTGTTGGGCCAAAGTAGAGGAGGAAGTCCACAACTTTGCATACTACGCTGCAACAATGGATATGTGGACAAGGCACACAATGCACCCCTATATGAGCAGGACGGTGCATTTCATTCGAGACTGGACACTCTTCAGCTGATGTTTACAGACAGGCTATTTTCCTGATGACCACACAGGAGAAATGATAGCCAGAGGCCTTGGGGAAGCTCTCGAGTCATGGGGACTGTGTGAGGATCATCTAGTGTGTGTCACAACGGATCATTACAAGTGAATGAGTACTTCAGATTTTTTATTTTCTAATTTAAATGTAAAAAAGTAATAGTGGTGATTATATAAACTATTTGCTGAACATACAAAAAATGTACTATAGTGTATTTGTGTGAAACTGTGCTGTTGCTGTTTTTGTAAACTGCCAATTTTGATTTCCTCTGCCTTTAGAATTGCCTGTGTCCGACGTCAGGTGAATGTGGGAAGGCCACTGCTGCTACACTGCCCTGGTTACGGCTTTCTACCAGGCCTCCAGTCCTAATTGCCTCCATCCAGGAGGACACTCAAATGCCCAGTTCGGCAGTTCCAAGAGCAGGTTCAAGAAGAGCAGGAAGATGAGGGTGAGGGCCAGCTGGAGCAAAGAAGCCAAAAGAGAAAGGAGGACAGGGGAGATGAATTGTTAGATTTGATTAGGGGGGGATATCAGATTGCAGAGGGAAATGGAGGAAAGAAGAGCAGGGGAAGCAAGAGAGAGAATGGACAGGTTTTCATTAGTGCAATTTTTTTGGATACTAAAAGTCTGATGCAGATGATTCCAGAGATGAGGTCTGTGAAAGACCTCAACCAAGAGAACTCTATAGGTTGAGTGAAACTAATAAACAACCTATTCTAGCTAGTATCGCTTCAGAAAGGTTTGCAGAAACAAGAGCAGTATAATACACCAAGCTGGGAGTACTTGATCAACCTCGAGCACAACAAGGGAACAAGAACGTATTCACAAATTCAATTTGACAACTGAAAGTCAGCAGGGAACTGAACGGTTCCCCACCAGTGAAACAGCCAAGGTTCCTGCAACCAGTGTTTCTGTAAACTGCTTTGAACCTGAACAGTCTCACACCCTAAATGGATCTGAAGAGAGTGAACAAAATGTTGTCCAAGGAGGTCTTCAAAGAAACGAAGAAGAAACTATTGCTACCAGAGTTAACACAAATCTTTCAGCTCTTCATTCCTTTTTGTTATAGCTCCAGTTGTGTATGTGTGTCATGGTTCTGGGTCACTTTGACCCAGCATTTTGAGTTTTGTGCCTTTTTGTATTATGCTCTAAGTTATATAATTTTATAAAAGTAGTTTAGGATTCTGTTAGTTCTGTTTTCACTTATCGGTTTCTCTGTTTAGTTCTTATCGGTTTAGGTTCCTCCCATGTTTGTTTCCCTCACTATGTTGTCTATGTCGTGTCTGCAGTGTGTCGTTTCCCTTGTGTTTAAGTCTCCCTCGTCCTTTTTGTGTCTTAGTCATGTATTGTCTTCTTCCACTTCCCTCGTTACCCTTCTGTGTATTTAAGTCCTGTCTCCTTTTGTTCATTGTCAGGTCATCTGTTTTCCGTGTCTTATGTTTCATGAGTTCATGTATCTTAAGTCCAGGTTTCTCGTTCACAATCAAATTCATGTTCGGGGTGTTTTCATATTTAATCTTAGTTTACCCCAGTTTAGGTTTTTGTTTAGTTCAGCCATTGCCCTTTTTTTGTATTTTTTCTACCAGCCCTTATTAAACAGCTCGCTTTCTGCTAAAACCAATTTCTGTTCCACAAGTCTACTTTTGAATCCACACCTCACCTCCACAGAGTCTGCATCCGCGGACGGTGACTCTGTGGGCCAAGGAGTAGTTTTTGTCACCAGACACATCCTTAATATCGGTCTTGCACCATTTACCTCATTTATTTCACCCACAAGTGAAGCAACTGAGGTTCCTACAACCAGTGTTTCTGCAAACAGATTTAAAAATGAACAGTCACCCACCTCAGTGGTTCAGCAAATTAAATGTGCAACCTGATCTGCATGTGTCACAGATGAGGTCAGTGGAATACCTCAACCAAGGCATTGGCATTAGCTGAGTGAAACACATTTGTTAGAGATAATTGACAGTCAAATGAACAGCCTTGAAACAACTGAGCTTTAATTAATCTGCACTCCATTATAATAGACACAACTGGGAGTGACAAAATGACAACACTTACCTGAGAGGATGGAATTGGTCTGCCATAAATCCACAGCGTTTCAATATAATTTCCAACCATAAATTCACATTTTTTCAAACGTAAATCGACAGCGTATCAATATATTTTCCTAGTCTATCATAAATCGATACATTTACAACTATAAATTCACGAGGGTGGAGTGCCCACTCCGGGTCGGGGATGAGTTCCTGCCCCAAGTGGAGGAGTTCAAGTATCTCGGGGTCTTGTTCGCGAGTGATGGGAGAAGGGAGCCGGAGATCGACAGACGGATTGGGGCTGCAGCTGCAGTAATGCGGACGTTGCACCGGTCCGTCGTGGTGAAGAGGGAGGTGAGTGTAAAAGCGAAGCTCTCAATTTACCGGTCGATCTACGTCCCTACCCTCACCTATGGCCACGAGCTGTGGGTAGTGACCGAAAGAACGAGATCGCAGATACAAGCGGCAGAAATGAGCTTCCTCCGAAGGGTGGCTGGCCTCTCCCTTAGAGATAGGGCGAGAAGTTCGGCCATCCGGGAGGGGCTCAGAGTAGAGCAGCTGCTGCTCCACATCGAAAGGAGCCAGCTGAGGTGGTTCGGGCATCTGACAAGGATGCCCCCTGGGCGCCTCCTGGGTGAGGTGTTCCAGGCATGTCCCACCGGGAGGAGGCCCCGGGGCAGACCCAGGACACGCTGGAGAGATTATATCTCTCGGCTGGCCTGGGAACGCCTTGGTGTTCCCCCGGACAAGCTGGAGGAGGTGGCTGGGGAGAGGGAGGTCTGGGCCTCTTTGCTTAGGCTGCTGCCCCCGCGACCCGGCCCCGGACAAAGCGGATGACGATGGATGGATGGAAATTCACGATATTTCAATAAAATTTTAGAGTGAACTAATCCAAAATTTTGAACTACGGCCCCACAGTATTTCAATATAATTTCCTCTAACATTATAAATCCATTGCATTTCAATGTAATTTAAAAATATATAACCACGACTTTCTAACTATAAATCTACAGCATGTTAATGTCTTGGTCAGCTATAAATCCACAGTATTGCAAAAACTTTCCCTATTAAATTATTAATAAAATGCCTTTAAAGCAGAAAAATCAAGGTAGAGAAGAAATGGTAAAAAAGTACAGGAAAGAGCTAAGACTGTGATTAACCTCCTAAGACCTGAACTCTTTCATTGCATGCACTTTTAATTTCTCTTTTCTATTTGGGCTGATTGGGACCTGATAAATGTAAAAACAAAGAATTACCTGAAAATTTTTTTAACCTGATTTTTGGTTCTGAGAAAAATGAGATCCACATAAGAGGATATTAGTTTTAAATTTCGATAGAACAGTGGCAGTATAATGTCCTCGTAAGTGGATATCAGGCCCTTGTAGAGTAAAATTGTAGAATGACAACCCAGGCTTGTAGAGCCTAGACAACCCAAAATGTGATGTCCACATATGCCAGGTCCCCGGAGATTAAAGACAAGTTTGCACCTTAAAGGATGTCACCCAATAACTCTCGAAAAAGCTGTTGATTTCAAATCAGTGCATTTTGCAGAATGTAAAATGCAATATCAAATCAAAGCCATGCTGAATTTAAGGTGAATTTAAAAAAGAAAAATGTTTACAGCAATATACAAGCTAAATTTATTGTGGGGAAAAACAAATTAGAAAGTCCCACTAGATGGAAAGGCTAGGGTTAGAGGCTTGGAAGAGGATGACAGAGTAAGAGAAAGAAGAGGAGAAAGAACTGTGGCATCAGTGAAAAGTGTGACGGCTACCCTGGCAAAAAAAAAGTAAAAATTTAAAATTATTTTAAATTAAAAAAAACATACAAAGAATAAAATTGCAGGTTTCTATTTTGCTGCCAAAAGGTTAATGGAAAGTCCAAAGTCAACAGACAAAGGGCAATATTTCCTAATATATTTATTTCCTAAAAACATAATTTCCCAAAGGGTTTGAATGAACACCATCACAGAAAAAGTGGCCAAGATTCCTATGCTTCACGTATGGATGCTGTACAATACTACCACAAAAAGGTAGCCATCACACAAAGCATCGAGCCTTGTCCATCTTCTGTGGATGACCACATCTCCACTGGCATTGCTGGGCAATGGCAGAGAAACAAATTTTCATGAGAGGAAACTGCCGGTGGAGATCTTGCAAGTACAGAAAGGGGTATTCAACAGCAAGTAACCAAAAACTGGATCATGCTCAAGATCAGGGAAGATAAATTTGTAAATAGTCCTTCGCAGCTCAAAATTCAGCCAAATAAGTCTTGACGGATAAAATATGTCCGTAATAAAATATTCAGAGAATGACATTGCTTATTAAAATCACCAAATTTCTGTTCTTAAATATGCTGTAGTATGTAATAGTCTGAAAGGGTTCATGGAGAAACAATTTTTTTAAAATTTAATGTTTAAGCCTATTGCTTAATACAAGTTAAAAAAAAGTTTTAATCAAATGTTTCAATTATTGTTACACTAGGGTAAGTAAACTACAATACTGTGGAGTACCAAGTTGAAATATCACTTACGTCCCGTCGTCTTAAGAGTGTCATTTGTATATATTCAAGTATTTTCTCACTCTTAATAATTACTTCACTTTTGATCATTTCCAGTTGTTGTTTTTTTTTCCAGTTGTTTTTTTTTTTCTGATCAAAGTTTCTTGCAAAATCTCAACTTTAGCTAAGTGTTTATTTTTAACTTAAATTTATTTATGTCTATGGATTAGCTAACGGACACGGCTTTTCCTGGCAGCTGACTTAGCTAGCTAGCTAAGGATGTTAATTACTAATTAGCTTGCAAACACACATTTAACTTAACCAAAATAAAATGCAATGGTGCCTCAGGTCCAATTTATTCCAGACCTAGATTAAAACAAGTAATCAAATTCAAGAAAAGATGGGTAGAACTGATTACGAAAAAGAAGGAGCCAAGTGCTGAGAACTGAAGAAACATACTATGTTCTACATGCTTAATGATGTGATGCAGGATGTTTGCCATGTTGAAATTCTAATCTCTGAGATGTCTTTTTATAAAATATCTCAAGGATTAAATATTTTACACTGACAGAAATGGAGGTTTCACTGGTCCACTTACAGCACACAACATAAAATTAGTTTGATATCCCTGCTGTATACCTTAAGCACAATTGTGAAAAAAACACGACAGCATCACATTACCTGGGTTACAGCATCTTGAGCATGTAACAAAACCCCTTTTCACAGTGTTGTATGAATGCTGGTCTTTGCAGATAAAGTATGTGGTGGATTATGTTATTTTCTTAGCTAATTTCTAATTGAAAGATAGCTTTATTAAGCTAGTTGGGCCCAGCATTGGTTGCTTTTTTTAATGGAACAGATTAAGAGTTAGCTTTAACGTCTTCGGTTAATGAAAAAGATTTTATGGTGTGATGTTGTGTCTCCAGCTTTTTGTTTCTGGTAGCACGCTTACACCATCATCTGGAGTTGCCGGCTTCAGCCATGTTCTCTTATTTACACTCCATTCTGAGCAACGCTATCAACAACAGTTAAGCTAATTTAAAAAAAAGTGCTACTTCCTGTTAGTAGAGAGACAGTAAAAATAATGATCGCACCACAACAGGATTCAGGAACATTACAGAGCCCTCGTGATCTTATTATTCCTATTGTACTTTATTTTCATACGAAGGCAATTCCCATGCGACACATTCATTTCCCTTGATTAAATCCTTGATCCTTGTTAAAAAAAAATAAGTCTAGAAGTTTGATTTAAACTCAGATGGCTGTTTCCTGATTTTCTCTGCCTCCATCTTTGTTTTACCAAATTCATCCCAAATACAAATGATCAAATCTGCTAACCCCACCAGAGGAAAAAGCAATATTTGATTTCTATTTAAATTTCATATAAAATGTTTTAAGGAAAGCCTAGTTTGGTTAGAAAAGCTGGCACCTATCACACTTTGTGTATTGTGCATTTTATATAGAATTTAATTAGATGAGTACTCAGTGTAGCTTGAATTGTAAAAATGTTTAAGGACCCTTTATATAAATAAAGTGTCTAATAATAAAGTGCAAATAAAGCATGGCTTCTTGGTCAGATCTCCTTTGAAAAAGAGATACACAACCCCAGGTGTGCATGTGTGCACAGGTGTTCCAGTTAAGGAATTTTTATAGAAACATAAAGGATTTTGAAGGATCACTTTAAAAGGCTGCAAACCAATTTCAGGTTGCATCGGCAGTCGACTCTGTCCATAAAAAGCAAACAAACAAAAAAACAACAACGACATGCTTTTAGTGCAGCTGCTTTTCAAAGTTGCAGGAAGATGGTAGTAAGAAAATGTTCCCATTTGGCCAAAAACAGCATTTTCAGTGCTCTTTGTGCTTACAGTTACACATTTAGGGCATTTTCACCAAATGTTCTTCTTTAGATTTTAAATCGCTCTTTTGGCTTTGTGGATGTTTCCTAATAAAAAAAAGACAGTTGCATTAAATGGTTAATCATCTGTATTCTTTGCATTTAAAATAGGCGTTTACAGTTTTCTTTTCAGTATTAGACCTGCTAGTTTTGCCCAAGTATAAAGTTCTCAAGAACAGTATGTGCAACTGTATAATTAGTCAAAGGAGCTTGCAAAGAAAAGCGTCTGGACTTCTTTGCAAGCTCCTTTGACTACGATGACCTGGATGACTGAGAACCTTCACAAACTGTATAATTACTTCCTGCAGATAATCAATCTGTCTCTTAGACCCCATTCCTACAAGACTGCTTAAAAACGTCTTACCATTAATTAATGCTTCTGTCTTGAATATGTGTATGCTGTCTTTATTAACGACCTCTGTACCACAGGCTTTTATTATGGCAGTAATTAAACTTTTATGTCAATTTTATGTCAAAAATTCTTAAGTAGTTGTAAAACAGTTAACCAATTATCTGCAGAGGAATGGTATATTTGAAGAGTTCAGTCAGGTTTCAGAACTCGTCACAGTACAGAAACAGAACTAGTGAGGGTTAGTAATATTACTTATGGCCTCTGACAGTGGACTCAACGTTGTCAATGTGTCAAATGTGTATTCCTGTTTTATTTTGCTGTTTTTGGTTTTGTTGTCTCGTTAGTCAGATTCTGTTCAGCTGTGTTCCCTGATGTTTCCCATCTCCCCAATTAGTGTTTAAAAATAGTCTTCCTTTGGTTTTTGTAACATCGTCCATGCCGTATGTTTTCCCTAAAGAACATAAATAGAATTACATTGAAATTCAACTGAGTGGCACTCTGTTCTTTGTTTGCTTACTTGCTGTGGAAAAAAGCAAGCAGCCTGTTCAGATTTTGTTTGAAAACTGAACTTATATTCATCGCAGGCTACTTGCTCATGGTGCATCAGTGACTTTATTTTGAGCTTGATTGTAACAGTTAACAAGTAGCCACAACAAAATCAATGGGATTTACATAAAGGATCCATTCAGGTCTGAGGAATTCCTGCAGCATGCCAGTACTTCTGTTATATCACTGGGTATGAAACAGAGTTAAATTCTATAAACATAATAGGAAAACATATCATCATCATATTCAGTTTCTTTCACCAGCAAACTTATGTTTTACTTATATACTCACCAGCAACTTTGTTAGGTACATTTGTTCTTCTGCTCGGTAACACAATCGTTTAACCAGCCAATCACAGCGCATCAACTCAGTGCATTTAGGCATGGTGTAGATCAGCGGTCCCCAACCCCCAGGCCGTGGACCGATAGTGGTCCATGAGTTGTTTGGTACGGGGCCATGAGACTTGAGGCTCGGGTGTGAAATTTATGGTTTTCGGGGTTTTTATCTTTATTTTTTTATCAGGGACCCAGGGAAATCACTCGGTTTCCCTGGGTCTTTTCTCGTGTGTTATGAATAAATCTTCTTCTTTTTTGGTACTGGTACTGGTTTTATTTTGTTGTATTTATCCGCGACCACTTAAAGGCCGGTCCGTGAAAATATTGTCCAACATACACCGGTCTGGTTGGGGACCGCTGGTGAACATGACCTGCTGAAGTTCAAACTGAGCGACACTAACAAAGTGCCTGCTGAGTGTAGCATAAAATGTCTCAGAGCTGATCACTCAGTATCTGGAAGGGAAGGCTTTTCACAAAATTACTTTCTGCAACAGTGGCATCCAATTACAGTACCACACTTAAATTCAGTGATCCTAGAGGCATGGTCCAATACTATTGTCCATATAGTGTTGCATACAGTTACTATGGTGGAGGCTCATGTTAAACAAGGCCATGGTTTCAAATGATCCAAGCGATAATATCTATGCGTCTGAAGTTCAGGCTTTAAACCGCTAAACACTGACAGTTTTTTCTACCCTTGGCTCTGTATGATGTATTAATATTGTCATCTCAGGCACAGATCTGTTGTGAGGACATCTACGAACCAGAAGAAAGTTGTCATAAAGGAGAGGGAAAGGAAAATTATTTAAAACTGTGAATCATGAACAGCTGCTCTAGCAGATTCCAAGAATAAAAATATAGAGTTGTTTAATATAAGCAGGGAATCTAGAGGATACACGGCTGCCCGTGGAAACACAAATAAATAAGGTTAAGTTTTGAATATTATAATATTAATTATGCTATTATTCCTTACTCTAACCTATGAACAACTAAAAAAAAGTGATAAAGGTACAGTGTCCCAGGATAATTGTGAACTGTCCGGATTTTAGGGAAACATTTCATATTTCTGTGCCAAATAAATTTAGTACAGAAAGTAAGGACATTTGTTTGGTTGATGCTTTGAACAATGCTTCTTGGCAACAAATCTTATGTGGCTGAAAAGCCGGTTTATTCTCCCTTAAATGGTGCTACATTTGTAAGAAAATGTATTTGTAGGTTGAGCAGTCTGTGGGTTGCGTCCATGAAAAAAATTGCCAAATCTTCTCTACCAGTTATTTTGCTATTGAATCTACAAATGCAATTGTTACAAAAAAATTAAAAAGACAAAAGAAGAAAAATCAACCAACCACAAATGTCCTTACTTTTTGTGCTATTTTTTACATCGGAATAAACATACAGGTTCAAAGGAACTCGTGCATCGCATATTCACAGCATGTATTAGAAAAGATCGGCTTTCTTCTTCATGTCATTACGTTTCCAAAGTGGAAGTCTGTCAAATTCTTGAATATCCATTCCAAAGATCTGGAGGAATGATTCTGGGGACAGGTGACGCTGCAAAAAGAAAGCAGGATGAACTAAATGTTTCTGTGCATAAAGCCGCAGAGTAATTCTGTCTGATTATTTCTTAATATAAAGCTCAAACATTACATTTAAGTGAAACTTATAACTATTTTTTTAAGAAAACCATTTAAGCCACACCTCAAGTCTTGTTCTGTCAACATCCCTGGGAAGCTTCACTCGTCCTCTGTTACTAACTGTGAGCATTTCATATGGATAGATCTTGACAAACAAATAAAAACCATTTGAGAACATTTCATTAATTAAATCTACACAACCTCATCAGGTCTTAAAATTTGGTAAATACAACTTAAGATGAAGAAAAATACATAACAAGTTACAGTTTCATTGTTTAACACAAACTAAGCCAAAGTTCAGAAGCAGTGTGTGAAAAATAACAAGTCCACCCTTACTGCTTCCATAGAAATTTAGTGGGTAAGTATTCGCTTGTTAATTGATCATCAACAAATGTGAGAACTTGTTGCATAAAAGCAGATGTTTTGGCAGCTTGCTGGTCTGAAGCATTCAAGTGTGTTAAATGTTTAAGTTCATGGCTGTACAATTAGAAAACATCTCAGGTTTGCAAAGTTGCATCTGAACAAATCACAAGACACCTGGAACAATGTATTGGGCAGATGAAACCAAAGTGGAGATGTCTGGCAATAATGCACTGGGCCATGTTTGGAGCATTTGTTATGGAGCACTTTATATAAAATCAAATGTGAGGCCATCTGTCCAACAACTAAAGCTTGGGCAAAACTGGGTCCATGCAGCAGGACAGTGATCCCAAGCAAAACCCAAATCACAACAGAAAAAGTCATACTTTATCATTACTTTAAGTTATGTTGCTAAACATGGTGTAATGTGTCATGTTGCTGTTCAACTGAGGTTGTATTTACATATTTTCAGGACCTGCTATGGAACCAGACGCTATATCCCTCAGCCGTAAAAGGCCGATGTGGTATTGTCATCACACCACCATGTGGGTGCTGTGGAGACCCAAGTTTGTGATTGCAATAACCCGAGAACAAACCAACTTACTTTTTTGGAATCACACCATAGGTGCATCTACTAAAACTCTCATGTGATATAAGTGTGTTAAAAGACAAATTATATAATAAAATAAAATATAATACTTGCATTTGGTTCCAACAAATTAGGCATAGACACTCCTCTCTCCATTTGTGTTAATGGGTACTGATGGTCATAGATGAGCTACAAAATGAAGCAAACACATGCAATTGGAAAATATCATGACCTGATTGAAGACTTGCTGATTATGTCCAGATAAATGCGAGTAAAGCTGAATATATGCATGATTAAAAAGCGGGTTATGTAGAAATATGAGTTAATAAAGATATATTCACACAATGAGTTAGGCCAGTTCTTCAAAAAAATATGCCACAAACCAAACAGGGAACCAGGACTGACTCGAATACCAACTCCATTCAGTTACTGTCACATACCCTGAAGTCTGAAAGAGAGAGAGTAAATCCCAACAAAGTGTAATTAATTTCATTTTAATGGTAGTTAAAATAGTAATTAACCACATCTGTCTACATGGATACCTCTGCATCTGTCGTCATGGTAGTGGGAGAAATCAGCTGGCCGTGGCTTAGAAAACACATGAAAACAAAATTTTCACAGTATTAATATAATAACCTTTTCTAAAGTGTTTATTTAGCGCCTACATATATCAAATAGAAAAGCATTAAAAATAAATAAACTGTATTTTAATACACACACATATATATATATATATATATATATGTGTGTGTGTGTGTGTGTACAAAATTAAATGTTTGTTTGTAGATGTGTCTCATTTAATTTGACTTTAAAACAAAGCTTAATCAAAGTGTGTCTCTAATTAATTCAGCAATTAGACGAATGTCATGTACCAGGCTTATGCAATCTTTCCAAAGTGAGATTTAAGCATTAGTAACGCGTGTCCTACCGGGCTGAGGCTGTTCCGACCGGGCAAAGAGGATGCTGGGGATGTCGAGGAATTTGGATCTGTGTGAAAGCAGACAGATAAGCTCATCACGAGATGATTTACATTCAGACTGGGATCTTTGCCCGAAATAGACCTACTGAGAAAAATTTACCTTCTCCGGTTCTTAGCTCAACCATTTACTACTAACTATACTGCAAAACTGACTTTAAAATATCTTGTAGTGACTTGAGGTAAAGTTTTATCAAGATCTTAAGGTCTTGATAAAAAGTCGTTTCTTTAGCTTAACTTACAAAGATACAAATGCATACTTTTAAACAACACAATTGAAACTTAAATGTAATTTTGAGTGATTCAAGCATAACTTATACCAGGTTTAAATACTGTACCTTGCTGTTTATAAATCGGGGCCCTCCTGTACACGTTGAAGCTTTCGTCTGCTGTCAGAAAAGAATGCAGTATTAGCAGATGCTTCATTTTTTTCACTACTGCACAGTGGAAACATTAGATTAGTATGAATGTATGTCTCTGGAAGGTGGCTGTCAAACTATTCCACTTTTATTCTCAGTGTTTTAAACAGTTAGTATTAACACTAGCGTCTTGCTTGAAATTGAAAACATCAACCCTCAAAATCAGGAAGCATTTCAAGCTATGAAAAATGCAAAAATGGTTTCCTTAAGGCAGTTAGTTTGTAATCTACCACAACAAAAACACAGACCAGTGACGACTGATCAAAGCTCGGCAGATCTCGTTCGCACACGATAAACTTCACTCAAAGGCACAACGCTGCTATAAATAGCCACAGCTGCACAGGAAGTTGTGTGTGAAGTTGTAAAGAGACTGAAATATTTATTTATCGAATCAATCAAAGCCATTTTAAAATAATTAAACCAGGCAGAATTTAAGTTCTGAATTTTGACCACTAGGTGGCACAGTGTTTCAAAGAATAAAGTGAACCATGCGTGCTAGTTCCAAATAGTTTGTTGGCATTATTTTTGTGTTTCAGACTTCATCCAAATGAAATCCAGTGCTGCGTTCACCATTAAATAATTTGGGTTAATAAGGAATACAAAATGCAATTTAACACACTAATAGAGGAGAAGACTTAAAGAGGGTGGCACAGAAGCAGGGGTCTTACCTTTGCTTTGAGAGGGAAAGGTGTGATATAAAAGAGAAGGAGGGGAAGTGCCAGTGTTGCCACAGAATAAAGAGGAAGAAAGCGGGAACCCTTTGGATTTCGGGAAGTGCAGACAGAAGGAGTTGTGGTGGTAAAACAGAGAACAGCTGAACATGGGATGCATTTCATATCTTTAAACAAGAGTGTTGGTATGCTTCTTTTGTGTTATCTCACCTGGTCGGTGGAAGTGTTGTGGTGATCTGGACGAAGTTGGAGTGTAGCTATGGCGATGATACATTGTAGGAAGTCCGAAAGGCCCTTGGCTTTTAGATTTGGGTACACGTGTTCTTATTTCAAAACTCTCCTGAGAAGAGGAAAACAAAGCCAGCTGAAACTCCACGTGAAAATAAATCGATTTAAAGGGAAGACTGGCTCACACTGTATGATACCAGATTTCATGGTATTTCTGTGCGTCTGTTGTAAGTAAAGTTAATAAAAGTGTGTTTTACCTCTGTGGGTTCAGTTTTGATTTCTGGTGACTAAATCAGACAAAGAAAAGAAGCAAAATCAGCACATTCACTGAATCGCGTAGTTAATTTGAAGGTAACACAACATATGGGTGATTCCATCCCAAATTAGAAAGTTTATACGTTTTCTCCATGTGTTTTATCTTCATTTGTCAGTCTTAGAGGCAATGCTTGACAATGAAAATCTAAAAAACTATAAAAAAAAAAAAATCAAATCCTGAATCCCTTTTAAAACGACTCAGGATCTGTAATTTGGGACAGATACATCTCAAAATATCTGAGTATTGGTTTATTAAAATAAGATTTTTTTCATTTTTAGACTAAGAATTTCATGTTAACAAGTAATCTGTGTTTTATTTTTGCATGACTATGAAATCTGAATGTTTAGAAATACTCACTAATTGTCTTTTGCAATGTCAAGGTTGTTTATTTTAACTAGTGCACACTCTCAAATATGGGACTTGACAGGGCTTCTTCAATTGTTTTCATATTTTAATTAGTCCGTATGAAGACATTTTTCGATGTATATGTCCCAACTACAGATTCTGGTTCATTGTGATGGCAAGTGAGACCAGTGAAAATTTGAGGCTTGTATCTTTAATAGCTTTCGAGAGATTCATGTTCAAACATTGACTCAGATTTCAATGTGAGATAAACACATGAAAGTGGATTGATGGACCATTTTAATGTAAAAATTTAAACTTGAAGCACTCTTGCTTCAAAGCACACTCTAAGGGACAATTCACAAAAATATACATGCTTTTTCTTCTGGTCTGTGGCGCTATTTATCCATCTCGACTGTTCTGATGTTAGCTGCCAAGTTTTGGCTTCTTTTGAATACAACTGAACTAAATGGCAAGCACCAAAAAACATGTTGGAAAACCTCAGCATCGGTGCTTCCACTGATCTAATTTTAAGCAGTTTAATGTAGGAACTCTGACTCCACCTACCAAACTAAAGGAAGCATGCAGTTACCTCACATTACAGCTAAGCTCAGAGAGACGTCATTACTGCTGCCACTGTCATGAGCATCCACCTCCCTGCACAGCATGCTTCCTTCAAGACAGTGAAACAGACTAAATAGATAAATAGCTCCACATTCCACAATAATGACATGCATATTTCATTTTAGGGTGATCTGTCCCTCTAAAGAATTGTTTTTACAATAGATGTTTTTATTTTCTTAGCCAAATACAACTAAACACAAGAATGAGGAAAAACAAGACTTTACTTGGTTAGACTCCTAAATAAAATAAACACACAAACATGTCACTCGACACAAGTTTGAGCATTGGATGAAATTACCTCTGCAGGACTTTTTTGGACTCTTTGGCTGTGTTGTGTGTTTCCTTTCTCATCCAAAGTAGAGGGGTGGTCATTCACAGACTTATAAGATATCATATCAGGATACTCAATATCATATATAGCCTTGACTCTGGGAATTGCTGCTAAGTCTCTGTAATCAATGATCTCATTATCTACTTTGGCCTGGGAGCAGGACAGGGAGGAAAGGAGAGAAGAGGATGCACAAGGAGCAGACACAACAGATTAGGTCTTATGAAAGGTCAAAGGTGTCTTATTACATCATTTCAGGGAGGAATTAAACTTTAATCCCGTGATTTAGGCACATGAGGTGAGCGGATTCCATCAGTCTAGAATAAAATCCAATGTTTTTGTTTTAACATGCAAAATGATTTCCAGGCTTTTGTGCACAGCAGAGGTAGTTTTCTTATATTCTGAAGTGTTTTGGTGGGAGTAAAGTTTATTTCATTTCTGTGGGTGATAAAAAGCTGGGTGGAGGAAACGAATTACACCGAAAGCACCAGTTTTTGTGATCAAAGTCGGTCTGAATGCATTCGAACCCTGATTTTCTCAGTAAATTTATGGATGCATTGACATTCTTTATCATTCAGCCACAACTAAAATCACATTTTGCCTAACAAGCACCAAGAAACTAGTTCCAATCAGTCAAGGTACCACTTGTTGAATTATGTTACTGATTTTAATGTTCTATTTCCCTAAGTGTTCCTCCACATTTCACATCAATATGAATTTTTTTGCAAGGGGGAAACTCCGTCCGTGCGACTCCCCTGTATAAATAAAGGATAGGTCAAACACAGATCAACCCACGGTGAATCACGCACCATAGACGCAAATGCTGGCCTGTGAACTTACACAGATGGTTCGACCTGGGCTGCCAGGAGTGCATGAGCCCGGCCTGGAACAGGAGCTTTCAGATGATGATCTAGTTTGCTGAGAATGGGAGAGAAAAAAATCAAGCAACAGAAAGAGCTACCTTGGAAACGGTACTCTTTTTTTGCTGTCGATTGTGGCTTTTCACATGGCTTTACATCAACGCACACACAAGCGTTATTTTCAGGAATGCAATCCATGGCACACTCAGTGTACAATAGAGGCACTTAACTAAGTAATGTGATTATTTAAGAGATTTCCAGCCAATTTCAATGTGGTTGATGGCAAAAAAAAGTGTGAAGGCGAGCATGCAACACTGCCAACAAAGTTCATTCAGAAGCAATAGCTTATTAAAGGTCCTGCTAATCATTGTGCAATGTAAACAAATCTAATGTAGACTGTGAATCAAATGAAACAAGCTCTGATTTGACCAGCCAGGTGAGCAAAGTGTCTGTCATATTGAATTGTGAAACAAGCACGTGTGGTTAATCTCGAATCACGAGATCGCAGCCTGCTCACTGCAAACCGCAGACCTGCTCGCAGTATTAACCTTCAGTTCATGTTGAGGGAAAAAGAAATCAAGACAGGGCGTTTTAGGTCTCCCGACCTGGGGAGGAATACATCTCGTAAAGAAATCACCTTTTACAGCTGCAGTAAGTCTTTGCTCTGTGAGTTTGTAAAATCACTTATATTTGTTTCAGAAAATGATAGTAAGAATCCTCAAACTGCCTCTAACATGTTTAACAATGAGTAAAAAAAAACCTTACCCTGTAGCTGTCCTCCATTCTGCTGGTTTCTCTGCAATCTGGGTGCCAAATTACTGATCCTGTGAAAGAAGAGACAATTGATTTTTGCAACTTTTACCAAAATGAGAAGACTTTTACCGTTTTTAACCAACAGGACCGTTCTTATGCATTCATCAATGACCAAAAATGCTTCTTGGTCTCGAATAGACCGGCCGTTTATTTAAAGACAGGCTACGATCTCAAACTGACCTTGCACATACATTTCTTCTCCTTCTGTGAACATCCTGTCGCATTGGCTGCATCTTGCACAGCTGGGGTGATAATGTCTGTCCCCAGCCTAAGTCAGATAATGAGGAAGACAAAAGTGGCTCACAGACTGCGTATGTGCAGGAGCTGCATGAAATGAACAGCTGCAGAAATCACATTGCAGTTCACCAGGTTACGTCTGCCCAGCAGTGTAGTTGGACCGCTGACTAAATGAGGTGTTAACAGCCTAGAGTGTGGTCGTTAGAGTGGGAGGACACTTGTTAGGAGTGGGAAATGATAATAGCCATTAAATAGACAGATAACATTCAAAACAGGTGATTAGACCTTTTTAGGAACAGAAAAAGTGGCGGCACACGCGACGCTCCAGGGAAAGAAGTTGCATGAACACTCAGCAAAATTAAAGACAGGCAGCTACGGACTACAAAGAGGAATTTAACAGATTTAAATCTCTGAAGGGCTTCTGAGACTAATGTTTGTAATAAAATGTACTGCAACAGAAAAAGAAACAAAGACTCTTCGCTGAAAGCCGACCTCTCTTACCTCTAAGAGTTTTCCAGTTATAAACTTCTGACATGCTTCACATTTTACCCCAAACTGAATCTGGTAGTCTCTCTCACAGTAGGGAACTCCATCCCTGAAAGATGCACATGACATACTCTTACCCAGCAGTACATGTAGAACTTTTATATCATCATTTTAGCAGCATTCATCATATCATACTCAATTTAGAAATAAAAGATTAAGGAAGCGGAAGACAAAGCATATTGAATGAGTGAGTACATGAATGAGACATTTATATTTACTTGCTGATATATTCTCCGCTCAACGCTTTCCTGCAGGTTTTACACTTGAAGCAGCCTAGGTGCCACTGGCCTCCGAGGGCTAATAGAGCCTGTCCATTCTTGATGTCTCTCCCACAGCCAGTGCAGTCTGAAAACACAACATATACGTTTATACTCAGTGGTCACTTAGAAGGCAGCTGCTCAACTTATTAGACATGCTCAGCTGCTCATTAATGAAAATATCTAATCAGCCAATCACATGACATTTAGCCATGTAGACCTTGGTGAAGACACCCTGCTGAGGTTCAAACCAAGCATCACAGTGAGGAAAGGGTATTTCAGAAACTGTTGATCTGCTAGGATTTTACCACACAACCATCTCTGGGGTTTACAGAGAATGATCTGAATAAGAGAAAACATCCAGAGAGCAGCAGTTCTCTGGATGAAAAATGGCCTTGTTGATGCCAGAGGTCAAAGGGGAATGGCTGGACTGCTTGGCGCTTATAGGAAGGCAACTGTACCTAAAATAATAACTCATTCATTTATATTTGGTATGCTAAAAATAAATACAATGACAATGATGAAAAGTAAGAACAATACCAAAAAAACCAATGTTGGGTCAAAATCCAGAAACTATAAATGTGTGTTAAGATGAGCTTTAAAGAAATGTATTCCATAAACTAGGGGAGGCAACAGAGAATGCCCTGTCCCCTCTGAGCTTCCATTTTTGGGCACCTTAGTGCTGAGTAATGTTTAAACACCACAGGTTACATGAGTGTTGTTGCTGACCATGGCCCTCCCTTCAAGACCTGACTCTACCCATCTTCTGACGGCTGCTTCCAGCAGGAAACACATCAGAGCTCTTATCATTTCACCTGGTTTCTTGAACATGGACAGTAAGTTCACTGTAGTAAAATGACCACAGTCGCTGGCTCTCAATCCAATAGAGCACCTTTGGGATGGAACTGGAAATTCAGATCATGGCTGTGCAGTCTATAAATCTGCAGCAACTGTGTGATGCTCTCATGTCAATATGGACCAACATCTCTGAGGAAAGTTTCCAGCAGCTTGATGAATCTCTGCCATGAGAAAAGCACCTTTCCGCACACTCCTGCGGAGAGATCCTCTTAGTCCAGAGGCTTTGTGAGTCCAAATCCCCGATTTATCCCCCATTTATCTATAATCAGTACACAGATGAGGTCAAGCAGAGGTAAAGAGTTAAGTTTTACTGTATCTCTTGCTTCATACTGGCAGGTTCACAATAGGATGACTGGATTCATGAAGGAAAGTCAACTTAAAGGGTTGTAAAGAAATCCACAACAGCTGCAGGCGGGTATTAGACTGGATTTAGTGACACTGTGTAGCCGTCATAGTGATAAGAAACGTGACATTACCCAGACACAGAAAAGCCTTACAATTGATGATTGATTTCTTTCCCCCTCTTACATGCAGATTTCATGAATGATCCCAAATACTTTTGTTATCCAATTCGTTCTATACAAGCACAGGAGAGTCTGATGTGCTACCTGCAAAACAGTGAAGACTTAAACTTCCTGTTTGCTAACAGATGTTGACCTTGAATGACTCTTGAAGACAGGATAGACTAAATACACAAGCAGCTGGCAGAAGACCCACAGCTGGCCAGTGTTCAATGTATAATCCACTGTCTTATTAAAACTACAAGGGATCAAAACCTTTGATATATTTTTAAAATATTTTGATATGAACACTGCTTAGAGAGTATGCAGGAATGCTCTTACTGCTGGAATAGCTGGTGGCGTTTGGAGACGGCGACACAGGTTCCATACAGCGCTGGCAGAGGCAGTCCCTTCCAATGAAGGTGACACAATTCCCAGCAGGAAAAGGCTGTCTGAGAATCAAAGTAAGAGACACACTTATACCACAGATTTGTAAGACATGTATGTAGAACTAAAACCTCCCAAACATCTTTTTTAAGATTACTTGCAAATGGCGCAAACAAAGCAGGCTGGGTGGTAGGTCTTCCCCAACACCGTAACCACCTCTCCCTCCACAAATTCTCCACAGCTGTTGCAAGCTGTGCCATGACGTCGCTGGAAGTCCAGCGGGCAGAGGTAGTCCCCATTCCTCATGAAGAAGCCACTCTGAGCTAAATCACAGCCACACACTGCACAGAGACACATTCAGAGAAAGATCTGATCAATATTACAATGTTTTATATCAAGACTGTTACAAGTTAGTGATGTATGCTCTATTTAGAGACTTTGCCTGACCCATTTATCTTTAAGTCATTGCAGACATCTTTTTCATCAAAACCCATCAAACCTTTGACCCCACTTTAAGTTGGTCTAAAAAGTAATATTTCTTACTTTTCCCTTTGTCTTTGTGCATTTGTTTACTCTGTTGCCCTTTAGTTTAGTTTTCAGACCATAGCTAACGTAAAGTGTCACCTTCACTCTGGATGTTGTCACAGTAGGAAGTTAATAAAGCATCGGCTATTTCTGCTCCCTGACCCTCTGATTTTTAAGGCTTCCTGAAACATTTCTGTGGTTTTGTGCATTACACACAATGTAAACATTGTGCGTGTGTACTGATCAGCTTCGTGCCAGTTTACAGGCGATATATAGAGTTGTCTGTCTGCTTGTTATTAGTTATTTGATACTGCAGCATCCAACCTGTCCTGCTGCGCCTGCCACAACAGAATGCACACAATGCCAAGGACAGATTTGTGCTGCTCTATTCCTGTCCACCTGCTACTCTCTAACAATGTAAACAAGTTCCAAATTATGCTATTTTGAATTCAACCATCTTTGAACATGTCCCTGCTTCCATGTTCAAAGCAGGAGATTTTTTTTAATCAATAGAAACTTTGTGCAAATTTCTTTAAATTTGCACAAAAATAATAACAGTCCTCCACAAAATATCAACAGCCCTAATTCACTGCATTTTAACAAGGATATTATATTTTACTGGCACCAAGTTGGCGAAAGCTTAACACTGTCCTTGGCCACATAAACAGCTGAAAAATAAATCACACATCTTATACAATCAAACGCTAAACACAACACATCTGATATGACACAAGATTTACTTTAACATAAATATTAACATTCATGTGAAACTACTGGGATAGCTGCTGACCAGAGTTACTACCTCTTTGGCTCACTGCAATATTTTTTCCTGACATTTGAATTTTTGTATGAGATATGTTTACGAAATGAGGTAGTGGTATGATTTTGCAAGCAACAGACTCAAAAAAGACTGACTGAAGAACAATAACAGTAACAGTGTTTGGTTACTTTACTTCAAAATGTCCTGTATTTTAACAGCAATGTGTTGCAGTGTAACACTGATAGACACATTTCTGACAGTCAGACATTGATTCATTCGCCCTGCTCTCTCCGTACTGCAAGCTTCTCTTCTCTGAAAGTCTCTTTGTTTCCCCTGCGCTGTAAACATAGTCACAATGACATGAAAGGACAACAACACTAGAAGCTTGTCAGAGCTTATTAGTGGGGACAATTGCTTGCAGAGGAAGCACTGCATGTTTTCCACGAAGCAGAGTAACACCACTGATTGGCCATTTGACAACCCAGGTGGTTCTCACAATAGACTGCTGAATTACTGGCCTGTTGTCCTCAGGAAAATTGCATCACTGTCTGGTTAGACAAAGCCAGACTGAAATGGAAATGACAATCAGGAACATTGTTATAAACAGATTCCTCTTTCAGCCTAAAACTCGAGTGCTGCGTTACCAGGACAGTAATACCAGTGCAGTGGTGTCCTTCCATCAACACTCACCTTTGCATGTAAAGCAGTTTATGTGGAAGTAGCTGCTCTGAACACGCAGCACCTCTCCTCTGCATGACTCCCCACACCTGAAGCAGCAGATGACCTTCTTCCCTGCTGGAGGGCAGGGGTGGCAGCTATCCTGGGTGTGTAGTACTACATGAACACAAGATATAAATAAATTAGTTAAGTATGGATCAGTCGATTAACTGCTATAGTTTTGCTGCTTTACACTGCTCTTTTTTGTCTATTGTATGCAACAGAGTTGTGCATTGCAGAGTCTTCCATAATTATTTGCAAACTAATATTTGCAACATCATGTTGGTAGAGGAAACTTCCACAGACACAAAAGTCTGTGAACATGTTTAGCAACATAGCATGTTCACATTTGCTAATAAGTGCTTAAGACGAGATGAGGACTGGCCATTTTTTTGCAGGTGTTTTAAAAAGTAATTGGACGAACTAAAATTTTGACCTGTTGATCCAGAATTCATCCTGTGGGGACCATGAATGTCCTCAGATAATTTAAGGCAACTTGCCCAGTACTTGTTAGGACAGTGTACACCAGTGGTTCTCAGACCACTAGTTTAAATGCTCCCATTTATGATCATGTCTTTTTTTTATTATCAACCATTAGCAACAGAACAAAACTGAGTTCAATTTTAGGGAAATAAAGAGTATCATTAAAGGACTTACTTATTTTCTCACAGGTTTCACTCTATTTTCCCACTCTATTTGTCTAGAACCAGTTGGTTAAACCTACAGTAATTCCCTGGAGCCATGCAAACCAGTGAGGTTAAAACACAAAATGTGTCGCTGTGCCCCTCATATGTACACAAATGTACACGCCCACAGTGCCATTACATGACAATCAACATTACTTCATTTTCTAATACAAGTCACTGTAAAGCAATCATCTCTGTCATCATCGTTTTTCATCCATAGGAGGAATTTATCCTGCTCTGCCTGAACAGCTCATAACGTTAATCCTGTCAGCCAGTCAGTTCAGCTTTTACATAACTGAGATAAACATACAACCCAAATCTGAAAGGTTCGGACTCTGTGTAGTATGTAAAACCTGTATTTTATTCACATTAGAACAAAGAAAAATATCAGATGTTTGAACTAAAATATTGCACTATTTCATGAAAGGTATAATATGCATTTTGAATACAATGGTAGCAACATTTTAAAAAGTTGGTATTAAAAAGAAAAGGCTGTAAGAACATTTCTCGACAAAGTATTTAACATGACTGGGTTAAAAGAGCTTCTTAGAGTGGCAGAGCTAATATTCCTCACATAAAATTGTGCACATTTTAAATATTTCATCATATACGTTACACAGCATCATCAAAGGCTTTCAAAAATTTGGAGAAATCTCTGTGCGCACGGGACAAAGCTGGAAAGTATTTGTTTTCTCATGATCTTCAGACACTCAGGCAGCACTGCACTAAAAACAGGCATGATTTTGTTGTGGAAATCACTGCATGGGCTCAGGAACACTTCCAGAAATCACTGTCTGTAAACACAGTCCACTGTGCCATCCACAAATGTACGTAGGCTGAAGGGTGTATTATCCAAAAGCCATTTATGAATATGATCCAAAAAGCTGCCTTCTGAGGGAAATCTAATGTAAAATGAACTGAGGCAAAGCAGAAAACTGTTTTGTGGTCTGATAGATCAAAATCTGTTCTTGGAAAAGTTCTTCTTGGAAGAACACCAAGCAGGGGACCATCCAGACGACGTCTTTTTTAGGGACGGCTTTGCATATTTCAGCAAGACAAAGTTAAACATCTATTACAACAACATGGCTTCATACCACCCTACGTGCAGTCTAGGACTGCGTGGTCTGGACTGCATTTGGCACCACATGAAACAAAAAATACAATAAAGAAGACCCGGCACTGTTGAGCATCTAGAATCCTGTATCAGACAAGAATGGGGCAACGTTACTCCCCCACCCACTGCCACAACTTTTGTTGTAGATATTTTGCTGCCATCAAATTCAACATGAGCTAATATTTTTCTTAAATCAGTACATTTTTTCAGTTTAAACATTTAATATGTTTCTAGGTCCTATTGTGGATAAAATATGGATTTAAGAGACTTGCAGAATCATTGCATTCTCTTTTTATTTACAAGAGAATATTTACTTTTTACACAGCATCCCAGCTTTTTCAGAACTGGGTACATGTGCTTAATTACACATCCACAGACTTTGAATACAGGCTGGCCAGGTGGATATTACCTACCCCACAAAAGTCAGACAACATCATAAAACTTTTTTTCCACCATGGAAACATAAAAATTTTAATGTTACAACACTTTTAGTAGGTATAATGTACAAGAGCAGTGGCCCTTGTGCAAAGTTTTGTCTTATATCTCACTAAAACTCTTAAGATAATTTCTCTTTCTGTATCTTTCTGAATGGCAGCACCAGCGTGCCTGTACAATCTAATCACAGCCTCTTGAAACGTCCTTAATGTGATTATCTAAGGAGAGGGAGGAAAGAATGTGTTGTGTCGAGAGCAGTCTGTCATCCAGTAATCGGACACTCTGCATACAAAGACATAGACACATGAATTTCATTTTTCATATACTGCTGGCAACCAAAAAGTCAACAGTGCTCCATAATACACACACATACACACTCTTATTAAATTCACTAACTGGAAATCTGTCTCAGATACTATTAGTCACACTAATTTCAATGAGCTGGGTCTAAACTTATTTGATTCAAACAGAAAGATTTGTGCAGACTTGAAGGTGAAATGTTTTTTGCACGGGCTTGTGAATGTTACTGAAGTGAGTCAAGCACCGCTGGTATGTGGCTCCGATCTGCCCCGCACCAGGAGAGATTTCTTACTATGGCAACAAGCGACATTTAGGGACCATATCTCAAAGGCTCATTGTACAGACACTATGGTTAAATGTACATTATTTAGCACAACAGTTATGAAAAAGCCTATCAATCAAAAATCTATCCCAATGTTATGGAACAAAACTGAACATAAAAATCTGGAGTGTTAGAGCAGATGGGATGATCCTAGTTGGAATGTAGCCCATCAATTAGGGCATAGGACAGTAACAACTATTGAAACAGGTCTTTGTCCTAGAGCGCCTCAGACATTTGTTAATGACAGAGATGTTCTGCCAGCACGAATTCATGCAATTCACTTGTCTTGAAGTCAGAAATACTTTAAGTTTTGTTCTTGTTGGAAACTAGATGATGGATATATTCAGGTCTAGCTGTACTATTCTGCACTGTGTGGTGTCATCCTGCACTGAAGTATATGCACCCTTTGTGTGCTTTTAATTGTCTTTTTTTAAATGGTAAAACTAAAAAATGATTGAAGCCCTCAGATGGAAAGCTTTTTAATGCCCTCCCACACTTTCTTGATCTCTTCCAGAATCTGAAGCTGATATGTGATATGTGTCAAGTATTAGCAAACGGTAGATTTAGAAAGACAGCAAATGGAGAGAAACCCGAGCCGAACAGCTAATCGCACACAGCCCAGCTATGAAAATCTGTATCTGTGTGTGTGTGTGTGTGTGTGTGTGTGAGAGAGAGGAGTATGGGAGCATCTATTTTTGGTATGCTTAGTTTTTATGTACGTAGGGGGAAGCAAAATGGCATCAGAAGATTTAAACTTCAGTGGTTCTTAGAACTCTATTGTCAAACAAATACATTTCCAAATCAGCTTCGGGACTTCATCCGAGTAACCTTAATGCCTGACTTTGAATTTGTTTTTTAATAACATATAATTTGCACAATAATAAATAATGTGCAAAGGTCTCATTGCCTATCATTTCATCACCGCTCATCATTTTACAAGGAGTCAAACTTTCTTATCATATTTTAAGGTGGTCTTGAACGATAGCTCACCAGGCTTTTTGAAGCTCTTTCAAAGTTTTCCTTTGGACATTGGTTCATTTGTCATTTAAAACTGACCTATGAAACATTGAAAATTCTTTAGCCGAATCTGTGAAAAATGCCAAAGGTAACACAGTTTGACAGGCATGAAGTAGTATTTTTGTATCAGTAAGGTGTCTTGATGCTCAATCATCCAGGTAAGAAATCCCCCAAAAGTTGATCCTTGAATAATGATCAAGGAAATGACCTCCCAGCCCACTGTTCCTTCAGTGGTGCTAGTTTCAGTCATTAATGTACTGTTTATAAGATTGAGGAAACTTGCAGTCAGCTGAGACTGAAGAAGTCACTTGGATGAGTTACGAAACGTTTCTCCCACTGAAAACACAACGTCCACATGGACAGAATTAACTTTTGGCGATATCAGGAAGGTGGTTCCCAAAGAGCTGTTAGCTGGAAATTTGGCATATCAATGTGACCTTAAAAAACATGAGGAAACTGGATAAGTGGAGGACAAAAGAAGATGTTGCAGGCCTAAAACATTATCTAAAAAGTATCTGACAACAGCTCTGATGAAGTGATGAGTCCAAATTAGAGAATTCTGATAATAAAACAGTGTACAACAGCGAGTGTCTCCAGACAGCTGTAAAACCAGTGGTGGTGGAGATCTTGTGAAAATTAATGGAATTATGAATACTGATAAGTAACATCAGATTTTGATCTACCTTCTAATACCATTTGGAAAGCCTCTGAGTGGCAACTGCCTCATTTTTAAGCGTGGAAACGATCCCAAACACACTGCCAACAGTAAAAGCATACAGTACTCGGATAGAAAAACACACAGTGGCCTCCCCAGAGCCCAGACCTCAACATTATTGAAGCAGTGTGGGATCATCTTTAAAGAGCAGTAAAATAGGAAAGCCTACAAAGAGCCAAAAAAGAGCTTTGAAAGTCCTTCAAGAAGCCTGGAGAAACTTTCCTGAAGACTACTTAGATAAATTACGAGAAAACTTGCTTAACAGAGTTCAGGCTGTGTTAAATAATAAAGGTGATTATACCAGGCAATGACTTTCAAGTTCATTAGAATTGTACAAAATCTGTTTTTGCCTTAGCTCAGAGATCTACTTAAGCGACACTTTACTAAACCTAAATAAAACTGTGATGCAGGGAATATTTACATTTCTAATCTGGATTTTTAAGGCTGTTTTTTCATATTCACAGATATTGTAATGTACTACAAATCAAAGTCTTGCAGTGTATTGTGATGCCATCATTATCTTAGGCAGACAGATTTAAAAGCACCCTACCTGCGCTCTATAGAGGCTGTATTAAAGCACTCAGGCTGTGATTCCAACACTACAAAGATGTAAAATCAGTGTAACCCTTCAAATTACTTCAGGTTCAGTAGGAGCAAAGTAGCAATGGGAATTTCTAGAGTAGAGAGCACCATGTGTGAGAATATTATACAAATAACCGCTCATTTAGTTGAATGTCTTTAAATTATTTATAGATGTTTCTTGTTGCTGCTGTGGAAGACAGAATACCGTCACTCTGATAAGAGTCACCTCCACATTTTAGTGCTCCTTGTTGCTGCACAGTGGGCTAATCGCTGCTTAATTCAGAGGTATTTCTGAAATCACATGCTGTTCTTTCCCAACTATGTTCTACTTTTATTGTAACAGTTGTACTTGCACTTTTCACCGTACACTTTTACACATGCACAGTGTCAATCTAGCATAGATGTAGGTGTTCAGTGATAAATCTATCTGAAATGAAAACGTCACATTTCTCATTTTTACTACCAGAACCAAAAGTGTCATCCGGATCCAACTTTGACTCAACACAAATAACATCTCATAAATATAAAAAGACAACCAAAAATATACACAAGGAGACATTTTTCCTTTCTTTGTTACCTATACACAAACACAAACACACGTGAAAATGTCTACCTTTCTGTTTCATGGTTTCTGTTCTTCTGCGCTGAAGTTCACGGCGTGAGTGAGGAGAGGCACTAACTGGACTGCTGGTCCAAGAGAAAGGGGTGGTTCCACAACACAGAGGCCAGGGGTGTGTGTTTGTGTGTGTGTGGTGTGTGTGTGTCAATGACAGAGGACAGCAGGACTGCCATTAAATTCTCTTGTGCTTCTAATCTATGACCTCATCCATACCGAGGGGGAGAGTATGTGAATGTGAGCTCACTGCAACGATGTAATTGTTTCTCTGAAATATAACGCTGCTGCACTTGTGTGTTATTCTGAAGTATTAGTGTTGGGGTTTTCTTTTAGAGGGAAAAACATACAAACTTTTCTATGTCGGCATTACATAAATGATGATCATATATCAGGATTACTTGATTGTTTTCGAAAAACAATCACACTGGTGCAGCAGCTGGGACTGTCAGATCATTCTGGGACTGAACGTTCCTGGGGGATCTCTGCATGCCTGTTTGGCTAATAGTTTATTTTAAATTGGCTCTTGTGTTCAGAAAAGTGCATTTTTGGCACCAAACTCTTATTTTGCTTTTGCGCTTCGCTGCAAAAGCCATGCCTCATTGTCCATTTGCACTGTGAAGCAATGTCCAAATAATTTTGCAGCATTTGTCTGAAACCGAGCAGAGAGCATCGTCCTGTGTACTTCAAAATTTATCCTGCTTCTTCTGTCAGCAGATACATCATCAATAAACACTGATCACCTCGTTCCACTGCCCAGATTTTGTTTCCAGAACTGTTCAAAGTCTGTTTGATGTTTTCTGGCAAAGGCTTCAGATGTTTAACCTGAAACCAACTAATAATTCTGTCATTATACACTTTAGCTGTCTTCTGTGATGTTTCAGGACTTTCTTGTGTTGCTCAATAAACTTCAGCTTCAAGATGTGCACAGCAAGGGTTGTGCAGACTTATGATGACTGAAACTGTGATGCATGCAGTCATCATGAGTGCATGTAGACCTCAACCCTATGGACAATTTGTGAACTACGCTTAAAAGCCGTGTCTGTGCCAAGAAACCAATTGATTTAACTCTACCTATTCTATCAGTCAAATATTCAGCCAGAATTGTGTCAGAAGTTTGTTGATGGATACCAAAAGCATCTGATCCAAGGTACAACTTGCTAAGGGACATTTAACTAAATATTAGTTAGGGGTTTATGTCTGTATCTATAATTTTGACCCAGTATGGATTAGAGAAAACGTTATACCACTTTATAAACTTGAGGGAAATATCAAGCAGCAGCTCATTTTTCAAAAGATACGACCAATAGCTAACACCTAATGAAGTAACGAGTCATTACCTGACAGCTCTGCAGGTATACCTGCCAGCTTTTCACACAGAATGTAGTCGTTAGGGTTGAGGAACGGTAGCTGCTCCATTAAGGACTGCTTTGGAATCAAGTAGAGAACCTCTGCGAGTTGACCGTCTTCAATTATTGACATGCGCCTGACGGAGTTCTTCCTCTTCACCCGGTCCAGAACTATCATGTCGTTGCTGTGGCTGGAGCCGCAGATCTTGCCCAGGTTGCTGAGGTTGAGAAGGCTTGACACGCTCATGTTGTCGAGACTTTCAGCCAAACAGTTCAGGCTGAAGACCGACTGCTGGTTAGAAACCATAAAGCAAACTTGAAGAGGTCAAGCCCTTGTGTGGAATGTCAGGTATTAAATCGACTTTGTGAGTCAGCGTGAGTGTGTGTTGTCCATCAGGCAGTCGCAGACTAACTCCCACCGCACACCCCTTAAGAAGCTTAGTGTATTTTTAGGGTTGATCCTCACAGTAATAGAGGATCTCAGCTCTTGGAAGTCTCTTTCAAGGAACCTCCGTTACTAAAACCTCAGTTTTAGTAACACTGACTTCACACAAGTATGTCAGCATTCAAATCTTACTTTTCTACTCAATTGGGGCAGTTTCTTAAGAAGATTATGAGCTGTATGCCCGTATTTGAAGCTTTGAAAAAAAGGGCCATCCATATCTGTACAAGTCAGTCTGTTTGATGGTTGGACGGATTATGGCTGAACTAAAGGACAGCTGGACACAGACACACATGTACATGTAAATGATATTCACTAACCTTATAACACCGTTTAACCCACCTTACTCATGCCGTCTCAGCTTTGCTATAATCTAACCAGCAGATGAATGAAGCACAACACAAGTGACTGAACAGTAAATGTGACACAGCAGATCCAGAACAGTACGATTGTTACATCATCTGCAGGATTGTTTTTCTTATCAAAAGAGAAGAAAATGCAGCTTATTTTATTTATTGTTATTATAACTGATTTAACCTGGTTACAGCTGCACAGAGGAATGAATTGAAAATCTTCAAACGTTGTCAGAATCACCAACTTTACTTCTTCCTCCTGTCATACTCCTTGATACTGTAAGTTATAACTCAAGAATCAAAAGGCATTTTGCACAAGTATTTGCATTTAGATTTTATTTAGTAGCATTGATGTTTTGTCTTTTAGAAATGGAAAAAACTTGTACAAGACCGAGTATCACTGGACCAATACAAATGGAAAACGGAATTAAATACACCGATGTCACTAACAATATAAAAAGTAGTAGCATGTCCAGAATTAGGCGGCATGGGGAAAATCAGTGAACGCCTTAAAGACTCTGTGGTATTCACTGAAGAGGGTGTGCTGCTATTTATCTGCAGCTATTTTAACCAAGGCCACATTCTTACAGGTGTTGACAGTTTGATGGGTGTGATATGAAGTACTGTTATTCTGCCTACCTCCCCCAAAATTCCCACAATCACTTATAAAAAAAAAGAAAAAAAAAAGGGCCCACTGCAGATTTGGGGATTGACAATAAAATTCAAAAGGTTAAAATACGGGAAACATCCAACTGAGGTGAAAATCCTGCAAAGAGAAAAGTGGACTCTTCACAATCCCATGATCTTGATACAAACTGTACATGTGTGAGGAGCGCCACCTAATGGCTGTTGTGTGTTTAACATGCACTCATAAAAGAGACTACAACCGAACGCTCCACCTGCAGGTCAAGTTGACGTGCTGAAATCGCAACTTTGCAAGAACATCTTTAACATGTTTGTGTGAAGAAAAACATTTTGTGAACACTACTTACATGATCACCATTTATGTTGCATATTTCAATAAACGCAAGTTCTGATGACTCTTTTCTAAATCTGTTTTCAAGCAACCAAATGTGTGAGAGAAATAACTCTTTCTAGCAGTTATAAGCACCACCGTGTGTAGCAGCTAGGTGCTGATCGTGTCTGTCATGTGCTGTGTTTGTGGTCACTGTGAGGGAAAACAAATTAAGTTTCAAGTTGCACAGATAAAATACTAAACTGAAATGATAGAAGTTTGGAAAGCAGCAGAATTACAAGAATCTCACTGTTGTTACAAATAAAATTTAGTAACTGCAGGAATTTCCACACAACTATTTATAGCAGTAAAGTCATAGTCACAACAAGACTGACAAAATGTGTTTCAGTGTTTGTAATAAATTTTTAACACAAAGTTAAAACTCGAACAGAAATCTGTAACTTACAAAAGTATTCAGACTGTTTGCTTTTGTGTTACCATCATCAGATACATCCCTTTTTCTTTAATAATCCTGGAAATGTTTCTAGAACCTGAGTGAAATCCACCAGAGGGAATTTAAAACATGGTTTATAACTGTAGATTTTTTTAAAGAAATTTTTTATTTTTAAAACAACTTCTGAAGCAATCAGGAACGATTTGACTTTTTAAAAAAAACGTGATATAAAGGACCTGATTTGGCAGGACTCGTCGTATGCTTTTCTTGCAAGAAGGATCTCGGTCAAAGAGGCGACCAAGGACCTGAGACTCTTTTAACGGTAGTTTGGTTATCTGTGAGATGAGAGAAGCCCAGGATATCCATCTCAACAGCACCTTACTAATCGCCTTCACGGCTGTGCAGCCACATGGAAGTTACTCTAACTAAAAGGCATAACAGATTCATTGAGCTTCCAAACAGCAAACTTTCTCAAAGGAAAGGAAAAGATAATCTAGCCAACACCAGACATGACTCATAACCTGCTCAAAACTTCACTGTAATCCCTACAGTGCAGCATGATGGTTGTATGATAGGGATACTCGTCAGAGCTGCTGAAAACTTAATGAATGGCATGAAAAAGGAAAAGGAAAGGTCTTGAATACCTTCTGAGTTGACTGCATTACTCAAAAACAGCAAGAATAATGCTCAAATAACAAAAAACTGTGTAAATGAAAAGCTTAAGAGTTAATAGAACGAGATTGAACAGCATCACCATCTTGCTCATTTGGCTCTTCCTCTGCCTGGGTGAGTGGCTCTCGGTCCAGGTCTCTCTGCTCCTGCCCTGACTTCTTGGTTGTCTTGTTCAGGGTCCCACCCTGTAGGGACAAAAAAAATAATAATTAACTTCCTGCTGAGTGTGTGTATAGAGTATAAACTCATGAGATAACTTCTACAGATGTCTGACCTGTCTGTGATCAACAACATTAAGCAGCACTGAGGTCACAATGCAGCTGATGGTGTTGGCCAACATGAAGATCATCATCCTTTGCCAACGCCACAGCGGGATCTTAGTTTCACTGCAACACAAATGGAGAAACTGCAGAGCTAAACGAGACTGGAAGGACAATTAGTGCACGGCAATGAGATTCTAATGTCAGGTTCTCCCCACCTGGACTTGGTGCCTAGTATTTGTCCAACAACGAGATTGGAGATCCCGATCCCAATCATCTGTACGGAGGTGGCCAGGCCCATGGCAGTTCCCAGGGTCGCCTGAGGTACGACAAGGGGAATAGACGGCCACATGCTGGCCTGGAATGCCACACAGGCAGCAACAAGTTTAACATACTAGGAAATACATTAATTCATTGTAATAATTTACCATTTTACTGATGTCTATTTACTCACAGCCGCAAAGGAGTAGGTGACTCCCAGCCATATGGTTGAAACCAGAGGAGGGACAAAAGTGAAAGCCAGGAGTCCAAACACGGGCAGCGTGAGGACAGCGCACGCCACTGCGAAGACTCCCCGCAGACCCACATAATCCTGAAACACATGGCAGCGAGAGTGTTTCATGATAAACCAACTCAACTCAATGCAGGAATACAATTTGGTGTAGACTAAAGATACATACGATGAGAATGCCCACGCTGGCTGAGAGGACCAGTGAGCTGTCATAGACTGCTCCTGCAATATAAGCCGCCTCCTTCTGGCTGTAGTAGCTGTACTTATCCTGGATGAACTTGCTGGCAAATGAAAAGAATAAATGGCAGATGTGAATGCTTATGACACCAGTATCACTTTGGTGCTGGTCTATTCAAAGGAATGCTGGGTTATAATTCACTGGTTGCTCTGAAAGTGGTGTGTAAAGGTGTTTTTTTTTTTTGTATCTTTGTCGCATTTAAATGTTTCAGATCAAACAAATGTAAATATTACATTACAATCCAAACCTACATGGCCCTGTGTGAAAAAGTAATTGCCCCTAAATCTAATAAGTGGCGGGGCCACCGTTAGCAGTAACAAATTCACTTAAGCGTTTGCGTTAACTGGCAATGAGTCTTCACAGCGCTGTGGAGGAATTTTGGCCCATTCATCTTTGCAGAAATGTTGTAATTCAGCCACATCTGAGGGCTTTCAAGCATGAACTGCCGTTTTAAGGTTATGCCACAGCATCTCAATCAGACTCAGGTCAGGACTTTGACTAGGCCACTCCAGAGTCTTCATTTTGTTTTGTTTTTTTCCAACCATTCAGAGGTGGATTTGCTGGTGTGGTTTGGGTCACCCAGGTGCCCTTCAACTTGAGGTTGAAGGGCACAGATGGCCTGACATTCTCCGTCAGGATGTTTTGATAGACGTGCCACACGGTTCCATTTACCACAGCGTGTCTTCCAGGTTCAGAGGCAGCAAAACAGCCCCAGACCATCACACTACCACCTAGGGCTGGGCCATATTATACTGTTCACGGTAATACCGGTATAATGTTAGGCAACGATAGGAAAATGAAATATCGCGATAGAATGGGAGTAAAACGCGCACGCGCAGTGCCTTTGTTTTCATACGCACATGGTCGATTGTTGAGTGAAACAGATGAACCAGAATTGGTTTGTAAAAATGGTGCAACTTCCGTGATGTGGAACTGGTTTGGGGTTTGTCCGTCAGATACACAACAAAGCACATTTTTTTGCAGAACATGCAAGCGGCCGTCATTATTGTCGTATTTGTCGGACTAAGATGCTCTTAAATCTGGGAGTAATCTGGGTCCTAAACTCTGTATGCTTCAGGTCAAACAACACTGCAGCATCACTGAGAGTTAAAAACTGTCTAAATTCTTTCATCTTTAATAAAACGATCAGCATTGCTGCTTTACCAGGTGTAACTATGAAGTTTAACTTCCAGACATCCATGAAAACAAAAGTTATTACATTTAACGGAGTTAGAAGTTAGCAGGAAGCTAGCGGAAGTTAGCTCGCTAGTTTCGCTAGTTACCTAAGCGTGATATAGCA
>NW_005187877.1:212178-213423 GCF_000239375.1 Pundamilia nyererei
GTGATAAATATTTTTGGCCATATCGCCCTGCTCTACTACCACCACCATATTTTACTGTATTTTAATGTTCCTTTTCTAAAATGCTGTGTTACTTTTATAAAAACGTCTGGAAGTAATCAGGCCTGGGTGTGGCTAGAGAAACTAAACTCAGCTTTCCAAAGATTTGACACACCACAGTTAATTCATCTTATCTAATAAAAACGTTGGCGTGGTCTAGTCAAAGACCTGACCTGAATTCGATTGAGATGCTGTGGCATGATCTTAAAAAGCTGGTTCATGCTGAAAAACTCTCCAGAGTGGCTGAATTACAACAATTCTGCAAATGGGCCAAAATTCTTCCACAGCGTTGTGAAGACGCATTGCCAGTTATCGCAAATGCTTGAAAACAAACAAACAAGCAAAAAAACAAAAACAAAAACAGGAAATCAGGCAGGAGGAAAACATTTTTTTCACATCACTGTATTTCATCAGTATGCACAGACTTTATGTCAAGAACTCTACCTTGCATCAGCAATGAAGGGGAAGATGCCGTTGTAGAAGAACATGATGGTGAGAACCAGCAGCCAGTATGTTACTGACAGGAGCTTCACATCCTGAATCCTCTACACATAAAAAACACACAACAATAAATGATGCTCCACACACAGATCACTAGTGTGTCCATAATACTGAAGAAAAAAAAAGGTTTAAATCATCAATGTTACGTATGACTAGGGATGGGTACCGGTATCCGGTGCCATGATGTCACCGGTTCTGACATAAACGGTAGTAACCAGACCGAAAAGCAGCGCAGATTTCGGTGCTTCATTTCGGTGCTTGTTTTTCCTGAGCTGTGATACACTTCTAGCCAATCATTTTACGTTTCCGAGGATAGTAGGTGGGCCCAGGTACATACGTTCTTTTAGAGCAGAGCTACAGATTAAAAATGCCCAAGGCGAAGCGGTCAAAAGTCTGGCTGTACTTCACAGCAAAAGATGCAAACTCAGCAGCCTGCAACAAGTGCTTTAAGGTCATACTGTGCAAAAGAGGTAACACCTCAAATCCGATGAAACACCTGGCGACGCATAGCGGTGTTTTTAAAAGCCGAGAAATGCGCCGTATTTGATCGCTTCCTGCGAGACCTCACACCGAGCACATCTACTGCGGGTGTGGTGCCTGTTATCGACCCGGAGTTAGCAACATCCCCCAAAAACCCGAAGAGGAGAGTCCTGGCCCCTAGCCCTGCCAGTGTAGCAGAAATGATGA
>NW_005187877.1:214472-216811 GCF_000239375.1 Pundamilia nyererei
GATGAGCCCAAAACACAGAGAAAAGAGAAGAGAAACACACCGACTGCAAAGAGGAGCAAAAGAAATGGTTGTACCATCATTTTACTGTCAGTAGATTAAAAACAACTGCAGACCATGCAGAGAGAAAACATAAAACAAAACTTACAGCGATTTCCTAATTTGTCAATCAGGAATCCAGCCAGGATCACCACTACTGCATTCCTGTTGATAACAGAGAGAAGCTTCTCATTGATAAGCCACTTTTCTGCATTTTCACAGTGAAATCAATGCATTAACGTGCTTACGTCCAAGCATAGATGGCATAGAGAAGATTGTACTGCTGAGGGGTCATCCCCAGTCCCTCCACACAGTCCACTGTCCCATTGATCACCGTCGCATTGGGACACGTCAGGTTCTGTCAAACATTAAAAACAACATCAGTCTTTCCCTCCTGATAATCAAGTCGTGCAATATTGATGCGATCTGTAAGCAGCGCTGCCTCTTGCTCACCCCTTGGAACTGATCCTGTAACACACTGGGAATGTCGAAGCAAAAGTAGGACCCAAAGGTCAGCAGACAGTTAAAGAAGAGCACCACAAAGCGATAGTATGCTGCAAGACAGTGAAGCACAATAAAGAAAGGGCAACATCAGGTGATTTAAAAGTGCAGCAGCCAATATAACAAATATTTTATTATGTCTGAGGATATTTTTGGTTTTTAACAAAGTGCTACTGTGCGACCTGACACTGTTTTTTGTTTTTAAAGGAGGAAAAAAATATATGTAATTATTCTTGTTCTGTTCAGTTAAGCTTATGAATTACGAAGAACAGAGTGGAGAATTATGTGTGCTAATTACGCACAGAGCGAACTGAGTTTCGTATTCAGCCAACTTCTCCTACAGTCACGAGCTCTTTTTGTGACACTGGAAGTATAAAATGCTGACTTGGTCACTAAGAGGCTTTTTTTAGGGAAGCGTCTGCAGGGTTACAAGCAGAGGTCTTGGTCAGCTCAGTAAAATATGCTGGCTTGCTGTGTTTTTAATAAATAACTTTGTAGTGACACATACCTTTCTCCGCCGGCTGCGCCATCGTGTTAGCTGTAAAACAAAGCGTCAAAAACCATATCCTTCGCTGTTGTTTACATGAACATAGTTAGCGACTGCTATGCTTCTTCAGCAGCTGACGTCGAGAAACCGCAGATCTTAAAACCACATGGATGGAGCTGCTGCCGTAAATATGAACACGTAATGACGTACGGCACGTTTACGAAGCAGCGGAGACCGGAAGTACCCCGCTTTTTTTCTTTCTGGAAGCTTTATTGACAGGTAAACGTTTACATCCAAAAACATTTTCCAAAAACATTTTCAACATTATTACTATAATAATTACAAAAAATAGTTTATTCAATCTATTTATTTATTTATTTATTTTTTAAGGAATAACACTATTTTAACCGTTTGTTGCAAAGATTTTAGCCAAGATTGTGGCTGTGCGACAGCTCTCCTGGACAAACACTTCATAAATTATATGAATTATATCTATATAGTGCAAAATCACAACAGTCAACTCAGGGTGCTTTATATAGTAATGAAAAGAAAAGAAGAAAAGAAATTAAAACAATACCTCAAATATGCACTATGAAACATGCACTTTTGTGTTGACTTACATGGCTATTGTTTGTAAGTACATTTAAACAATAGAGGTTGACCCAAAGTGCTTTAAAGACGGGAACAATTAGATTCCAGGTCTCAAAATAAATAAATAAACAAAAACCTAGAAAGTATCCATATCGGTCCTGTATTTACTTGGTATCAAATAAGTTCGTAAATTTAAAGTATGTTGCTATAGAGTAGTTCTCTTCACACGTGTCTGAGCGATCCTTTTTTGTAGCTGCTTTGAAGTTCAGGTCCACTTCTCTTACCTGTCGTGTGAATTTTGGGGGCTTTTACCTTTTTTCTGCACTTTCAAAGAAAATTTCCTATCACTGGGGTGCAGATAATATTCAGTTACATATATCTATTAAGCCCCAAGATGTTTCTAAGTTACAGACCTTTCATAGGCGGTGAGAATTTATTAAAAGTTGGACTGCATGCAATTTTCTTACCAAAACATCTAAGTACTCAAATATGACCATGTTAAAAATTCAGTTACACTGGCTTACCGATAATTTCAGTCCAATTTAAGATTCAGGTTTTGAATTTTAGAGCTCTGTGTGGATAACCATTACTGCACACCAGAGAACTTTTACATCCATTAATCCCCAGCTGAGTTCATGTGCAGCATACAAAACCGAGACAGAGTTTTTACAGCAGTGAGCCCCTAGACCACAGGTGTCAAACTCCAGGCCTGGAGGGCCGGTGT
>NW_005187877.1:224062-225394 GCF_000239375.1 Pundamilia nyererei
GGACCTCAAACTCTCCCTGCCTCCTAGTCCTCCTACCTCCTTCTGTTCCGTTCTCCTGCTCCTCGCAGGCTAGCGCTTAGCTGCTGGGCCCCGGGTTACGCGTAAACTGGCCTTCGCGAGGAATGGGAGTGCTTTCTACTACGTGGATACACTGTGACCCCTTAGTAATCGCGATGGGGTATTTCGCAACCCCAATGCACATTCGTAAGTTACGATGGGAAACACTGGGGTATGGAGGGACCCCGCACCGCCGGAGGAAACAACTCTCAACTTCACATCATCATCATCATCATCATCATCGTCTCCTTTTCGGCAGTGTTTGCGTAAACGGGCCTCAGTGAGGACCTCGGACTCTCCCTGCCTCAGCGTCCTCCTTCTTCGTTCTGCTCCGTTCTCCTGCTCCTCGCAGGCGAGCGCTTAGCCAGAGGGGCCAAAGGTTACGCGATAAAAGGCCTCCGTGAGGACCGGGGGTGCTCTCTACTTCACGATTACTATGGGGTCAAGGTGTACCCACGATGGGGTATTTCGCAACCCCAATGCACATTCGTAAGTTACGATGGCAAACACTGGGGTATGGAGGGACCCCGAACCGCCGGAGGAAACAGCTCTAAACTTCGAATCATCATCATCATCATCATCATCGTCGTCGTCGTCTGCTTCTCGGCAGTGTTTGCGTAAACCGGCCTAAGTGAGGACTTCGGACTCTCCCTGCCTCCCCGTCCTGCGACCTCCTTCTGCTCTGTTCTCCTGCTCCTCGCAGGTGAGCGCTTTGCCGGATGGGCCTTGGGTTACGCGTAAATGGGCCTAAGTGAGGACCTCGGGCTCTCCATTGCTTCTCGTCTTCCTTGCTCCTTCTCCATCGTTCTCCTGCGCCTCGCTAGTGAAAGAGCAGCTACTTAGCCTGCCTATTACGCGAACACCGCCCTCCAGTTGGACATCAGGCTCTCCGTGCCTCCTCGTCCTCCTTGCTCCCTCTACATCCTTGTCACGCTCCTCGCTAGAGTACGCTTAGGTTTGCAGAGGGTGGGTTTCGCGAACACCCCCTTCGGTGAAGACCTTGGGATCTCCGTTGCTCCCCGTCTTCCTTGCCCCCTCTACATTTTTCTCAAGTGCCTCGCTAGTGAAAGAGCAGCTGCTTGGCCTGCCTATTACGCAAACACCGCCCTCCGTTTGGACTTCAGAAACTCCTTGCCTCCTCCTCATCCTTGCTCCCTCTACATCGTTCTCATGCTCCTCACTAGCGTACACTTAGGTCTCCGGAGGGCCGGTTTCGCGAACACCCCCGTCGGTGAGGACCTCGGGCTTTCCGTGCCTCCGTGTCCTCCTTGCTCT
>NW_005187877.1:226275-228458 GCF_000239375.1 Pundamilia nyererei
ACCTTCTTCTAATTCAGGAGAATAATGCAAACTAAAACTACATAATAATTCACAATCTTTAATTAGGGGTCTAACATGGCATAAAATAATATTATAATCCAAATCAAATCACTTTTATTGTCACATCACATGTGCAGGTACACTGGTACAGTACACGTGAGTGAAATTCTTGTGTGCTTCACAAGCAGCAGAGTTGTGCAAAATACAATAACGTAAAACAAGCAAAATATAAGAATGGCTAAATCTGAAACTAATAAATATATGTACAATATGCATACAGTATATGCATTTCTGGATGTGTATACTAACATTAGCTTACTGAAAATGTTGGCGACCAAAGGCCGGATCCAGGGATGTGTGCTGCTTGTGCTTCTGGCGTTATGTGGGCAAACTGCTCACTGTCAACATCGATACAAAGGTAAAGTGCAATCCCAGGGTTGTGTGCTGCTTGTGGTACTCGCTTTATGTGGACAAACTGCTTGCTGTCAACATCAATACAAAGATAACAAAAGAAAAGCCTAGTGTAACGTAGTGTTTTATGGGGTTTTTTTTCTGGAATGATTCAAATGTTACCATCATTTCCCCAACCCCGCAGGCTCTGCGACCCGTGAAGAACTGAGACTCCTTCTGGTCGATAAAACAGGATCGGGAAAGAGTGCGTCCGGAAACACCATCCTGGGGGATGCGAACGCTTTCAAAGAAGACGTTTCGCCCGAGTCTGTCACCGACGCCTGTCTCAGAAAAGAGGCAGAGGGCGAAGACGGAAGAAATATCGCTGTGATCGACACTCCGGGGCTGTCTTCTGGATGAAATAGATGAAATGGTGGATTTCAGTGGAGGAAACCACTACACCGACGAGATGTATAAGGCGGCCCAGAAGAAACTCGAAAGAGAAAAGCTGAAGGGGAGAAAGGAGGAAGAACAAAGAAAAAGGGAAGAAGAGGAGAGGATCGAATTGAAGGAGCGGTGTAGATAGAGCCTGCCTGAAACTAGGAGAAAAATTGAAATGGTAGTGGCATTCAGGGAGGGAAACGTGGGTGTACAGGGCGCGGGAGCCAACCCTGATGCGCGGCCTGTGAAATGCGACCCAGGGGTACTCCTCTGGGACCCCCGGGGTCCGGAGCTGCCCCAAAGGGGAGCAAAAGGGTTAACTCTGCTTCCACATACGTTCACCTACAGACACTGTTCAAAGTTTAAAACAAAGCCAAGACATTGAACTTTTCAGGTTGTATTTATCGTTTCAATACCTTTTATAGTTTTTCCATCAGTTCCAGTTTAAGTTTCATGCTTCCTTTCACCCGTTTCACAGTTTATAATGGATGTCTCTATGGGACGGAATGTTGGCGGTTTAATTGAGAAGATCAGCTGCCACAGTGGCAGAAACCAAAAGATTCATCTTAAAAACGTATCTCTCAGCTGCTGCCGTGTCCACAGTTTTCGCTCTACAGCCATCATTTTACCCTCAAAGCATTCCAATCGTGGGTCACTTCCTAACGATGTGTCTCTCAAAGCTAAGAGATGTACACTTTTTGAGCTTCATAGATGAAAGGAAAGGAAGTACTATCTAACTGACCCATTGTGATCCATTGTCTTTTGAGTGAGGAGTTTGTCTCAAGAGCAGAAAAGACTGAAAGTTTTTACTCTTGTGACCACATTTTTGAGACCAGAAACATTAAAATACACTGTTGTGTAGAACAAGTCTTTTGGACCCTCGTGGTTTAAAAACTATTTTGATAGGAGTCAAGATCTTGGATTTAGAAGCAGTTTTTTAAGCAGGCGCACCAAGACAAATTTGACAGGAATTTGCTACAGAGTAACACTATTTTAGTATTTACTGCAGTCCAACTCAAAGCTCTTTGGCAGTTATTTTCAGATAGTGAATTTAAATGTATGGGAATGATAGAGCATTCTGATTGGCACATTAATTTCAGGCTTATTTTTCATTGATGGATTTGTCTTCAGCAGACAGGTGGTTCAAATCTGGGCAGTTGGAGGCAGTCGATGACTTTTACAATTATCTTTTCATTGAAAACTAATTTATCTGCTCATTTGATGGCCCTCTCTCAAAAGCTCCTGTCAGTAAGATACTGTTTTTCCTCGGTGCGCCTGCTCGCTGCTGAAGTCAAAGTAAACTTTATTGTCATCTCCGCTACATACAGTCCAGTATATAGAGAGACGAGACG
>NW_005187877.1:229121-231490 GCF_000239375.1 Pundamilia nyererei
GGGGGGGCAGAAGGAGTCTTCGCCCAGGTCTGCTGCTTAAAAGGAGTAAGCGTGCAGCTCGGCGACCTAAGGAACGGACCTCTCGGTGTGCTGTGAGTGTATTGTGGACAAAAGACTAAGGTTTCCAGGTAGGAGCACCATTTTGTTTTCTTTTAGGACCGTTGGTTCCTACGCACCCTACCATCGATCCAGGCCTGCACTGAGGGGACTTGGGAAACTGGGTGGTGTGTGAGAGTGTGTGTGTGAGGCCCATTACGGTAAAGAACTGTGTAACTGTTATTATTGTTATATTTTATCATTGCAAGAGACTTCTTACTTTATTGATTTATTGGGTGTTCACCAGTTCATTAAGTAAACCTGCTTGGTTTAAACAGAAGATCTTGTGTCTGGTACTGTTTCTTATCTATAGTTCAGAGTAAGATAAAGGTGTTACGTGTGTAACTCAGGGGAGCTTGCACTCTGGGCAACTGGGTAAGTTCAAGGTAACTAGAACTCAGGGCGTATCCGGCTATAGTGGAGTACTGAGTCAGGGGTGCTACATTTATCAAGTTACCCAAATATTTCAGCAATTACAGAATTACAGCTAAAAGAATATTAACGTATCAGCATTCACATTTTCTTCAAGAAACGCATTCTCTTTATAGTTAACCTTAGTGTGTAAAGATGACTCCCAATTTACATGAACAAATTGGAATCTATTAGATATGATTTAAACATTGTAACACAGTATTTGTAAAAGCTACCACATGCTCTAATCTCTGTAATAAAATTTCATGGTCGACAGTATTCAACACTGCACTGAGGTCTAGCAGGACAAGCACAGAGATGAGTCCGCTGTCAGAGGCTATAAGAAGATCATCTGTAACCTTCACTAAAGCTGTTTCTGTGCTTCAAATAAGCCATTCATCTGCAGATGATGTTAGCTGTTTTACAACTAGTCTTTCGAGAACTGTTGGAATGAGAAAAAAAAAGGTTGGAGATTGGTCTGTAATTAGCTAAGGCCGCTGGGTCAAAAGATGTTTTTTTAAGTTTAATGGTTTAAACTACTGCCACCTGTGGTACATAGCTGATTATTAGAGATAGGTCGATCATATTTAAGATTGAAGCATGAATTAATGGCAGGACTTCTTCGAGCAGTCTTGTAGGCAGAGGTGGGTCGAGTATCCAAAAACTGTACTCAAGTAAGAGTAGCATTACTTTAAAATATTATTACTCAAGTAAAAGTGAAAAGTAGTGGTCAAAAAAGTTACTCAAGTAAGAGTAAAAATACAAATTTTAGTATTTTCAAAAGGACTATATGTGAAAACATCAACAAAATAAGGCACAACAATTCTAATTTCCAGATTTCAGTTTTTCACAACATAAAGCTTTTTTCACCAATATCTACAGTAAATAATATAAATATCTAAACAGCAGCAGCCTCAGAGAAAACATTAGAACGAGGCATCTTCAACATATGTACATACAAGGCAGCTCAGTTTACCACAAATTGTATGGGTGTGCATTTATTTCTGCATATTTAGCAAAAATGTGCCATTTCTTCACTCAGTAAGGTGATGGTTAAGCTTCAGCAGCAGTTTGCTGTCAAGGTTCTTTCTGTGAAGCTGTAACCGTTTAGCAGTGAACAGGAGTCCTGCATGACTAAGAAGTCCTTCACAAGCTCCAGATGCAAGAAGAGCTGTACTGACTTTGATCGACAGCTTCTTGATGTGAGGAACGCCATGCAATAGATCCACACCTCCAGTGAATGGACAAGAAAGGTACTTCTCCAGCTCCCCTGCTTCTGGCTTTCCTGACCCCATGGATCCATCATCTCCGTCGAATAGGCCGCTGTTTGTGCTGGCCTCATCCAGCTCTGAGTCTAGGTGATGTCTGATGAAGTGGAGACCTGTGGAAAGATGTATGGTTTTCAAAAGAATTAGGTCTGGTCATTATAGTGCTGTATACACTGCCAAGCTGCAGATGTTTGTTTGGAGCTAGCCTCCAAAAGCTGGGCATATACTGTGCGATTTTTGGCCCATTTTCAGCCGATTTTTCAGTTGCGCAACCGTTTTGGGGATCGGCCCAAGTTTTGCCTTAATAGTGTGTGCATCGTCTAGTATACATGGGGTAACGAAAAGCAGTTAACACCTCACGACCAGCTCCCAATCATCAATCGTATGGTCGCAAGACAATCAAACCTGTTTGAAATCCTGTCGCGCCTCAACGCAGCCTCTCACACAAACACAGAAATGAAAGAGAAAAGGTGGAGCAGCACGGCAGTGCAGCGTGTGATCGGGACACAGGAGATGGAGGTAGGACTTTGGCAAGCTCATCCGAATACGTAAGCGTTGAGCTGCCACCCAGGCAAAAGAAAAATAGAGCTATAT
>NW_005187878.1:0-1696 GCF_000239375.1 Pundamilia nyererei
GCCCCGAACAAGCCGAATGGAAGCGTAACGAATTGGTACAAACCGTACGGGGTGGAGAAGGCTGTCTTTTCCTTGGACTCTGCTGACAAGGGAATCTGCCAGTAGCCCTTGGTTAATCCAGTGTTGTGAAAAAGCGAGCGGTACCCAACCGGTCCAGGAGCTTGTTGACCTGGGGCATGGGATAAGCATCGAAATGTGACACCTAATTCACCCTGTGATAATCAACACAGAACCATATAGACCCATCTTTCTTCACCACAAGAACAATGGGGCTACACCAAGCACTGTGTGACTCTTCTGTTACTCCCAACCTCAGCATTTCCTTCAGTTCCCGGAGCACAATTTGTCTTTTATGTTCTGGCAGCCTGTAGGGCCGTGAACGCACCATCACGCCAGGCTGCATCTCAAAATGGTGCTCTATGAGAGAAGTACGGCTGAGTAAGGGGGAGAACACGTCGTCAAAGCGCTGTTGCAATGCAGCAACATCCGCCCTCTGGGCCTGTGAAAGATGGTCACTACAATGGAGGGAAGTGGGGATGTTAGATTTTGGCACTTCCGGCCCCAACTCAGCTCTCTCCCTTACCAGGCTCTCCAGAGAAGCAGTCTCCGCCTCCCTCCAGGCTTTGAAGAGGTTGAGGTGGTAAATCTGCGTGGCTCCGCCCCTGTCCGATCGTACTACCTCATAATCAACGTCCCCCACTCGTTGTGTGACCACAAAGGGCTCTTGCCACTTGGGGAGTAATTTAGAGCTGGAATAAGGAAGTAACGCAAGCACTTTATCTCCCGGTGAAAATTGCCTGAGTTCTGTTGTACAGGTGTTGCTGCCGCTACTGGGCCTGGAGCAAATTCTCCTGTGAGAGTGTGTGTAGCTTTGTTCTCAGGTCCAGCACATACTGAACTTCACTTTTCGCAGGGCTTGGACCCTCCTCCCAGTTTTCCTTAATCAGGTCGAGCACCCCCCGCAGCTTTCTGCCGTACAACAGTTCAAAGGGAGAAAATCCCGTGGAGGCCTGGGGCACCTCCCGCACTGCAAACAACAGAGGGTCTAACCAGCGATCCCAATTGCGTTCATCCTCGTGAATGAACTTACAGATCATGGACTTCAGGGTTTTAATCAGCCGCTCCACCAACCCGTCGGTCTGAAAGTGGTAGATACTGGTCCGAACAGCGTTAATACCCGTACAGTTCCCTCAGTGTGCGAGACATGAACGATGTGCCCTGGTCAATCAGTATTTCTTTCGGAATACCAACCCGGGAGACAACCTGAAACAGTGCCTGTGCCACACTTCTCGCGGAAATGATGCTCAGTGGCATTGCTTCCGGATATCGTGTCGCATAATCCACCAGGACTAATACGAAGCGATACCCGCGTGCACTCCAGTGAAATGGCCCAATGAGGTCCATACCGATACGGTCAAACAGGACCTCAATGAGGGGTAACAGGTGCAAAGGCGCCTTCAGGATGGCCGGCTGGCTAACCAGCTGACACTCCAGACGCAACGAGCATCGGCGGCGCACGTCCAGATGCCAGGCCAATAGAATTGGGCCATTATCCGCTCCAGAGTTTTTTCGCATCACCATGTGTCTGCCCATGGGCTTTGAATGAGTTGCCTGAAAAATCATTTCCCGGCCATAGCTTACACCTAAACATGATATACCATGTTTTGACTGAGAGATTTCTGAAAAAAATTAAAAC
>NW_005187878.1:3923-9193 GCF_000239375.1 Pundamilia nyererei
CCACGACTCCGCAACAAGCGAGTCCAGGGTGTTAAAAGTTTTTAACATGAAATTTTAATTTTGCTCCTTTGATCATGTCAGACAACATGACCAAACTATCAGTGGGATCAGTGGTGGAGGGATTATAGTAAAGTCAAAAAGCTATTCCTAACAATTTTCTCAGTTTTTCACATATGTTAAAGCACTTTTTAAGGCTTAATGAAAATTCAGACTATACTAATTCCTCTTCCTTTTCAAGAAGAATTATCATCATAAACAGAAAACAGACAGAAGGAGCCAGCAGGAACTGTTCGCTTTGTGAGAATCTTTACATTTATCTAATAATTTATCAGTTTCGCAATGATTTAATTAAAGTGTTCATAACATGCAAAAAAAGACACTTCACTTTCCAATGTTCTGATCATTTTGATCTTATATACGTACTGAAAAGGTATTTTTCTGTTCATTAAATAAAAAGTTTCAATTTTTATTAAGTTGACTGAACGTATTGAATCTCTTCCCCTTTGTAGATGCTTGAACATTCTCATACTTCAGGATTCAGAATGACATCTGAACATCTAAAGCATCTTCTTTTGTCTTTAATGTCTTTCTTCTCTTGAGCTTTGTTCTGAAAATTCAAAACAGTACCTTTACATGAATCATTTGTAAATCTTTTTCTATCCAGGTCAGAGTTTACTCACTGAATTCATCCTCTCTCTGAAACAAACAGACTCTGTTAACGTGCTATAATGTAGCACAACCTGAATCAGTAATGTGTGATTAATATGTGAAGAGAAATATCACTCATCTTGACTTTAAAATACAGTGCAGTTACTAATAAACTGGCAAATATTTTTTGGTATAATTAGTCTTCTTTCCTTGAAAGTATTGACAAAGGGTGGAATTATTTCGATATGGACATACTTTGTTTTCCAGGACCCTAGTATAGACACTATAAACAGTGCAACCTGTCAGAGTACCGTTTTTCACTAATTATCCATTAAATGTTTGATGTGCTGGTCTGCTTTAAGAACCTATTAATTAAATATAATTCCAATACTGAGAAACAAGTTCACAAGATTTATTACAAATAAGCTGAAAACTGTTGTTTTTACCAATAAACACACAAAATTCCCTGTGTATATGTTCCTGCATTACACTCCTGAGGTATGTGGAAAAGAAAGAACAAACTCCATTGTTTTTTAAACTTGAAGACCCTCAAGCACTTTCAAAATGAAACCTCACAAACACCTCCACGACTGAATCACACTTTCTTTTCTGAGCCTCATGCTGTGACCTGTTTTACAGCTGCCAGCAGGTAAACGGCTGAACTTTGGAATGAAACACACCTTCGTTTCTCTGTAAAGCGAGAGTATTTGAGAAAGGAAAGTGAATTAACCTCCCCTCCTCATCCTGACTCATTTGAAACTAACCAGGAAACAAGCTGTTCTATTTCATCGGTAAAGAGAGACGCACAGACGATCAGACTGAGTTGAGACCAAACTAGCAGCTTCCTCTGAGTGAGTCCAGCTACAGGAGAGAAAAGTGGAAAACTCCAACACTGCTGCTTCAAGCTGCTGACGCTCCACACACTGAATGTGAGTTTGAGCAAAAACACGACTCAAAGGAAGTTTCAGTGAAGGTGGTAGAGGAGGGAGGGGAGCCAGGACTGACTGTACTTCCTGTCTGCTGTTTTCAGCTTCACTCACAGACTCAATGGCTTCCAGATCAGAGAAGGATCTCTGCTGTCCGGTCTGTCAGGAGGTCTTCAGAGATCCTGTTATTCTGTCATGTAGCCACAGCTTCTGTAAAGACTGTCTGGAGAGATGGTGGAGAGAGAGACCAACACACGAGTGTCCAGTTTGTAAGGAAATATCAGTTTATGATCCACCTTCAAACCTGGCTTTAAAGAACCTGTGTGAGTCGTTCTTACAGGAGAGAGATCAGAGAGCTTCAGAGGCTCTCTGCAGTCTGCACTCTGAGAAACTCAAACTCTTCTGTCTGGACCATCAGCAGCCAGTGTGTGTCATCTGTTGCATCTCAGAAAATCACACCAATCACAGATTCAGACCCATCGATGAAGCTGCACAACAACACAAGAAGGAACTTCAGGAAACTCTGGAGCCCTTAAAGAAGAAGTTAAAGGTTTGTGAAAAGGATGAACTGAAGTTTTATCAAACAGCAGAACACATTAAGGTCCAGGCCCGATACACAGAGAGGCAGATTAAGGAGCAGTTTAAGAAGCTTCATCAGTTTCTAGCAGAGGAAGAGGAGGCCAGGCTGGCTGCACTGAGGGAGGAAGAGGAGCAGAAGAGTGGGATGATGAAGGAGAAGATGGAGGCTCTGAGCAGAGAGATAGCAGCTCTTTCAGACACAGTCAGAGCCACAGAGGAGGAGCTGAGAGCTGAAGACGTCTCATTCCTGCACAACTACAAGGCTGCAGTGGAAAGAGTCCAGCGCTGCCCCCTGCTGGATGATCCACAGCTGCCCTCAGGAGCTCTGATAGACCAGGCCAAACACCTGGGCAACCTGACCTTCAACATCTGGAACAACATGAAGGACATGGTCTCCTACACTCCTCTCATGCTGGACCCAAACACTGCTCATCCAAACCTCATCCTGTCTGAAGATCTGACCAGTGTGAGACGAGGAGGAGAGAGGCAGCAGCTTCCTGATAATCCAGAGAGGTTTGATTTATACAACTCTGTCCTGGGCTCTGAGGGCTTTAACTCAGGGACTCACAGCTGGGATGTTGAGGTTGGATACAGTACATTATGGGTAGTGGGTGTGTCACCAGAGTCTGTCCAGAGAAAGGGACACATACAGTCTGGATTATGGATAATAGGGTTTGATGAAGGTAAATACTCAGCACTCTCACCATCAGCTCTCACTGCTCTCTCAGTAGAGAAGAAGCTCCAGAGGATCAGAGTGAATCTGGACTGGAACAGAGGAAAGCTGTCGTTCTCTGATCCTGATACTAACGCACACATACACACCTTCACACACACTTTCACTCACAGGATGTTTCCATACATTAACACTGTTGATGAAGTGAAGGTGTTGCCGTTGAATGTGTCAGTGTCAGTGCAGCAGATGAGTTGAGGATGATGATGTTTCTAATGTTGTTTCCTGTCAGTGAGTTGAAGCTGTTAAACTGCAGCTGTCCTCCTGCTGCCTCGTTGTTCCAACGCTCTTGTTTCTCTTTTAGTTTCACTCTTTCTTTCTGTTTCTGCTGTCCACCTTTTCACATGGAAAATCATTTCACTGTTTCTCACTGAATGACTCCCCAAACTAGATTTGAAATTCTATCAAGTTTCTAATCATTACAAGTGATTCATGTTTCTATTTGATGTGTAAATGGAGATGATTTATTGCTGTAGTTATAAAACTTTAGATAAAACAAGTTTAAACAGGAAATGTTGTCATATTCACATAACAGATTTTTTTTTTAAAAAACTGTTTTTAGTCTTTGTTAATCAACACAACCAGCCTTGTATAACTGTCTGTCACACATTAATGTCTACATGATAAGTAGTGCTTATTTCCTGTGTCTGAACTTCTTAAAACTTATTGCTAGACAAATACCATTTTTTCCATCACTGTTTAAAAAGGACTGGAAAAATAATGTAAATTTGCCACCTGTTGTGTTTTTACAAAAAATGTTGTAGTTAAAATTTAAGTTTTTATATTAAATAAAATCTATTCACATGTAAGAACAATGGAATTCCTTGATAATATGGTCAAACACCACTGTGATACAATTCAATGGGGTCTAAAATTGTCAAAAAGTTCTGTTATTACTAGGTTTTTAAACTGTGATATATTTACTTTTATTTAATTTAATAAAATTGTATATTATCCAGGTTACCAGCAGGTTAAACTGTAATCTAACTTTCAGTTAGATAGTATCTGGAAATCCACAGACAGAAAAGTAAAAAGCAAATCCAAAATTCTTCAAGACAACAAGGAGCACATGAGGGAACTTAACCAAAGCATCTGAGAAAGAACAAAGGAAATAGATTATAAATGTTAGATAGTTAGTGGAAGTGGACACAACTGCAGAAAAGGACACAGCTGAAACTATTCAAGAGAATGAAACAAAATAATAAAGGCTAAATGCATAACACAGGAGACAACTGACTAACAAGTTTACAGAACAAATAACACCAAAGGATAATAGAGAGAGAACACTGAGGGATCACCTTAAAGTTAATAATAGGGACAACAGTGTTCTTTTCCTTTTTATGTGACTATAAAGAGTAACTTCAAACATTTGTGATTGTTGTGGCACATGATGATGATAAACAAGACACTTAAAAGCACTGTAATTTCTCAAGTGAGACTTGCAACCTACTTCACGACATGGGCACTCCGATTGTGCTTCATTGTTGCGTAGGCCTTCTTTATGTGTCAGTAACTTTTTAGGGTTTTCACTGAGACACCACATCTATGACAATGAATATCCTTAAAATGCTTTTGTTGGAATGTCACTTTCACAATGCTCCATGAACACTTGAATAGATACATTTCTTTAAGTCCAAAGAAGCATGTGTACTGAACACTACTGTGTTCACTCACTACTGCCCACTCTCAACATCATGAGAGGAAAGCACTGGGTTAATAGTGTAATATTTAGGTGACTCCTCTGTTAACCAGATGCAATATGACTGGTCACATTAAACTTTTGTTTAATATTAATGGTAACGTTTTTAAAGGTGTGTGGCAATGTGCACCACTGCTGTGCCTGCTGTTGATTATGAATGGTCCTTTTTCCAACTTCAAAAAGTAAACACTCATTGTTCTTGTCCTTGTAAGGTCCATTTGTTCACCTGATTCAAACTAGAAATGGTCCATTTTTATCCCCCAGATTTTTCTTATTGCTGGCTATTTGATTAACGCCTTTTCCTTCTCTATCAAAAGGTTAAAAATTCAACACTGTCTGCTTGTAAGTACCCAGAAACCACAATGGCCTCTTTATGGATAGTGTGTTTTGTTGTTTTGAAAGTTAGCTGATGTTAACATTGCAGAGTGTCTACCCTACACTCAGGCATTAATGTTTATTGTTCAGATTAATTAAATATGTAGATAGCTTCAAAATTATGTCTGTGAAGCTTCTCAGTCATCCAGGTCATCGTAGTCAAAGGAGCTTGCAAAGAAAAGCGTCTGGACTTCTTTAAATTGCTTGAAGACATTTCACCTCTCATCCGAGAAGCTTCTTCAGTTCTAAGGTCAAATGGTGGGGAGTCCCAGATTTATACCTAGTGGGAGTTTCCCCCCAAAGAGGGACAAAA
>NW_005187878.1:9376-11478 GCF_000239375.1 Pundamilia nyererei
CACCCGAAACTCTGGCTGATTGGGACCCACACCCAGTTTCACACCTTGGCTCAGGCGATTAGAGGATCTTCAGGGGGTCATTTTGTCCCTCTTTGGGGGGAAACTCCCACTAGGTATAAATCTGGGACTCTCCACCATTTGACCTTAGAACTGAAGAAGCTTCTCGAATGAGAGGTGAAACGTCTTCAAGCAACTTAAAGAAGTCCATAGCCTCAAAATTATGCAAAACATGCTTTTATACTATTGCTTGTGTGTAACTTTGACAGTTTTGGTCAATAATTTTAAAAGATACACAAAATATGATATAAAACATATAATGCATTATCTGTGAAATTATCTGTCTTCTTCGGAATGTTGTTGAAGCGCTGCCGGAGGCGTGAGTTTAAGGTCTCGTGGACTGGGGCTTCTGCCAGGTATTCCCAGTGTACCCTCACTATACATTTAGGTGTGCCAGGTCTGTCCAGCATCCTCCCCTGCCACCTGATCCAACTCACCACCAGGTGGTGATCAGTTAACAGCTCAGCCAAGTGCCCAGAAGATCTGGCCGCAGGTCTGGTGACTACAAAATCAATCATTGACCTGCAGCCTAGAGCGTCCTGGTGCCATGTGTACTTATGGACACCCTTACATTCAAACATAGTGTTCATTATAGACAAACCGTTGTTTGCACAAAAGTCCAGTAGCAAAACACGGCTCAGTTTCAGATCCTGAAGGCCGTTCCTTCTAATCACGCCCCTCCTGTCAGATGACAGTCAGAACCTGTTCCCCAACCCAAAAGGGCAGGGAACAAACTCTCTTTGCCACTGGGAGAAACTCCAACATACAGGCAGCAAGCCGAAGGGATACTAGGATAACCGTCCCAGCACGCTGCCTCTCACAAAGGGCAAATCCAGACTCAGAGTCCAGCCCCACTCCAGGAGACTGGTTCTAGAGCCCAAGCCATGCATTGAGGTGAGCCTGACTGTGTCTAGACCATACCTCTCAACCTCCCACAGTAATTCAAGCTCCATGCCCACCAGAGAGGAGGCATTCCAAGTCCCAATTGCTAGTTTCAGTCATCAAGGATTGGTCTGCCAAAGCCTCCGCCCCTGGTTGCCGCCCAACTTACATTGCACCCAACCCCTATGGCACCTCCTGCGGGTGGTGGGCCTAACACAAGGATGGGCTCATGTCCCTTTTTCAGGCTGTGCCGGGCCAGGTCCATGGGGCCACTCTATTCAATAACCCTATCCTGGGCAGGCTGAAGTGTTCACTTGATATTCTATTCACAGGGTCCTTTTGAATCACTCTTTGACTGCACTTCAGTCACAAGTTTAACTCAAACAAATTCAACAAATGTGTCATCATCCAAAATCTTATTCACCTGCAACTATTTATATGGATGTTTGTGATTGGTTATTATTCTTTTTTCTTTCCTATGCCTCTCCTGTTTACATAGTTGTTGGTAAAACTTCTTATGACCCTGATGAAGAATTATTGAAAAATAAAAAGGATAAACTGAGACATATTATGAAGCCTTCATGCTTCATGTTACATCAGAGCTGATGCATTGATGGAAAAACAGGATGTTGCTGCTGTACTGGTTGAGTTTAAGTTTGTGTGTTTTAGCTGAAAAGACTGGATCATCCTCTTTAATAGAAAAAAGAGATAAACAGCTACAAAGAAACTCTAAAGACAAATGACTTCATCTAACTGTTTCCTGTAGAAAGGGTGAGGCTTTTGTCTGCCTGTACATGGGGGTTATTTTCAGTATTGCACAGTAAAATGTTTGAGGTGTGTTTCTTTGTGTGTGCTTTGTGTGTATTACTCCTGGTGTGAGTTAAAAAAAAACGGCAAAGTGTTAGTATGTAAACGAAAGAGGTACTTATAATGTGTCACACTCCTTTATACCTTTTTGTTCACATCCAGTACACACCTGCAAATACTTCAGGTAAACACAGACCTCACAGCTCCTTTGTGCCACTTCCTACGGTGGCCCTGAGAGGCCAAACGGACTGCAACTTCAGAAAACACCTGCAAAAAGAAAAACACTTGCAAAAAGAAAAACACCTGCAAAAAGAAAAATGCTGCAAAAAGAAAAACACCTGCAAAAAGAAAAACAC
>NW_005187878.1:11807-12419 GCF_000239375.1 Pundamilia nyererei
ATGCTGCAAAAAGAAAAACACCTGCAAAAAGAAAAACACCTGCAAAAAGAAAAATGCTGCAAAAAGAAAAACACCTGCAAAAAGAAAAACACTTGCAAAAAGAAAAACGCTGCAATAGCACACAAGACACAATGGAAATGTTTCTGGGGAGACAATAACCCGACAGACTAGTTGCACGAACCAAAACATGTATGTATAGTTGTATCCCAATTCAGGGGCTGTGTCCCAATTCAGGGTCTGCACGCTTGAAGTACGCGCACTACGCATACTATGCGTACTACGTACGGTGCGTACAATAAGTACGAGAAGTGCGGAAGTGAGAGGCTTGTGAAATGGGACGGTCTAGCCTTTGTCGCACTGTTCAGGTTGCCTAGCAACCATGATACTAACCGCGAGAAACATTACATACAGCATTGTTTGACAGAAATGAAGGAGAAAAAATGTTTTGTTGGTCAATCATTTTTGTTCTGACATCACTTTGATTAGTTGAGTATCTGAGGCTGAGACCACGGGACTGTAAAACATGATAGTTGGGCTTCATTTCTGTACTGAAGAGTCATTTCATGATTAGTTAGTAAATAACAATTAGCTAATGTTGTTCATGAGACTAAA
>NW_005187878.1:13887-17409 GCF_000239375.1 Pundamilia nyererei
GTGGATATATGACTGACTTTAATTATGCACAAAATCATCAGATTCTCTGTAAGACTAAGGTCGACTATCGAACCGCGTAAAAAGTAAAGGCTTTAAAACAAAGTAAACGCTGAAAGCACAAACATCGCTAATGTCACATAACTTTGCCGGCATGTGGCCAACAGTAATGTTTTAATGTTATTCATTATTAAACATTTGCACATAAATAAGTGACATAATATTCAGAACTTACTTTTGAAAGTTTACTCTCTGGCCGCCCCGCTTCCACTTTTTTGAAGTGTCTCCCAGTTCCAGTGCACTTGTTAGCATGTTTTGGTTCGTGCAACTGGTCCGTCCGCTTATTGTCTCCCCAGAAACATTTCCATTCTGTCTTGTTTGCTTTTGCAGTGTTTTTCTTTTTGCAGGTGTTTTTCTTTTTGCAGCATTTTTCTTTTTGCAAGTGTTTTCTGAAGTTGCAGTCCGTTTGGCCTCTCAGGGCCACCGTAACTTCCTGCTACAGCAGGTGGAACCAGGACCACATTAAGACCTAATCACCCTCTCTCTCTCTGTCACACACACACACACACACAAACACACATTTGCTGTAACACAAAAAGAGAGAGAGTATTTAAATGTAAAGTCTGAACATTAGTCACTCTGTCTTCGGTGTGTGTTAGGAGGGTAAAAGTCCAGCTGGCTTATTTTCCTACCTGGAATCCATGGTAACGTTGTCATAAAAGCACGTCAATAATTAATATGGACTTTTGCGTGTGCGTGCTTTCAAAGTTTTCCTCACACTCTCTCTCTCTCTCTCTCTCTCTGTTATTACAGTGTGTGTGTGTGTGTGTTCCTGTCTAGCTGTCTTGTCAGAGACAACAGTCACACACACCGGTCCTCACAAATTTGAAGGCCTTTTTGAGGCTCAAAATGTGGTTTTAGTGTCAGGGTTACAATTAGGTTATGGTTAGGTTTATGGTAAGGGTTAGGGTTAGGCATTCATTTTTAATGGTTAGGGTAAGGGGCTAGGCAAAGCATTATGTCAATGTCCTCACTAAGATAGCTGAACGGGCTTGCGTGTGTGTGTAGGTGTCAGTGTGTGTGCGCGCGTGTGTGTAGGGAGGGAGGGAGCAGAGCAGACTTTGCCCTGCCTGCAGGAAACTGTCGCTCAGTCGCCACACCACCAACAACGCTGCGACCAGCCGAGGAACTTCACACCAGCCAGTGAGTAGAAACTGGGAGAACTGGAAGAAAAGATTCACAGCTGGGGGCGAGGGGGGACCACATTTAATGCCTGTGTCACTGATCCCGGCTATGTTCAATCTGAGCTTGCAGGTCCAGCTCAGAGGTCAGTCATGTGACTGAAGGCCTCACCTGTGACATCATAGCAGGGCCAGTGTTTATATATGAGGTGAAAACACTAACACACTTCTGTATGAGAATATTATGGTTTATCAAAGTCGGGGGGAAAGTTTTCATGGTCAGTGTGATCGCTTCTACCTGTGGTTACTCAGCTGTTTGAACCTCCTAATGACTTAATGGCAGTCGCTCCAAGAAGTATCCAGAGCCGCTCGTTTGATCTTACATTTCCCACTGCAGTATTTTAAAGTATTTAATTTACTTTGTTTTAGAACGAAAATAATTGATTGTATATAGAAAACTGATTTCTGGACTGCATCCATAGACTGAGGAGCATCACACAGACACAGACAGACACCTGGTCATTAGTTCTGAGTCCAAGTAGAATCCAAGAATTTGTTCCACAGAGTTCTTGAATGGTCAGCTAGTACAATTAACTGCACAGCAGACATATTGTTGTTCAGGTAATCAATTAAAAACGACATTCTCCAACAGCAGGTCTTTGATGTAGCCACTGTTGAAGTGCATTCAACCTGCAATCTTCTTAATGTCCGATAGGGGGCAACATCTGGGGTCCGATTGTATGGAAGTCTATGAGAAAATGAGCCTATTACGCAACTTATCTCTCACCTCAGTTAATACTTTCCTAATGAATTTATGGTCTCAGTCTCCACTTCCAGGTCTTATCAAATACAACATGGTGTTCAGTTTGTAACTTATGGACCCATTGGAGGATTGAGTAGGGAAGGATTTAGAGCATGGATAGGAGCATGCAGTGTAGGAAAGAGCCGTTATTTTAAGAAGAGAGGTGACTATTGAGCAGCAGTATAGCTTCATGCTGAGAAGGAGCACTACAGATGAGGAAGTCAGGAGTGGTAGGTAGTAGGTGGAGGTATGCCCTGGAGATGAGAGAAATAAAAGTCATTAGAAACAAGACAGAATAGAGGGTGGATATATTGGACAAAGGCGGCAGAAGGAAAAGAGGAAGACCTCAGAGGAGGTTTATGGATGTAGTGAAGGAAGGCTGTTAGTGAGGTAGGCAGATCCGCCATGGTGATCCCTAAAGGGAGCAACCAGAAGAAGAAGAAGAAGAGTGTCTCTCATTGGTTTCTAAAAAGTCTGTGGCACTAAAATCAGGCAGCTTTGACTCTCGCATAGAAGTCTTTGCACATCAAGCCATTCTTCAAGAGTTTTTGTGTAGTGCTGCAGCCCACTGACCTGATCTAAGTGCATGGTGAATGCTCCAAGCTGAACCCCTGTATCTGTTGCTGGTTGGGGGCTGGGATAATCCCAGTCCAAAGAAACATAGTTGAGACAGCTTTGGAGGCAAGGTGTAGTCAGACTCAGAAATCTGTGTGGCTTTTCTGTGTCCTGGTGGTCTGTGGGAGGCTCTGTCAGGTCATCAAGCCTTAACCTGTGTGACCTGTGGATTATGATGGTATGACATCTGCACGGGCACCTGTCGATTCGGTTTGTGAGATTGCTGACACACGTTTGCCATCAGGATAGCCCTCCCCAGTGCTCGCTCTATTACTTTCATTCTTCTCAGTGATGTCTTCAGTCAAGAGAATTTGGACTTCGTAACAAAGACTTGGCAGCACGATTTGGAATTTAATCATCTGACTGAGCTCTGTCCAAAATAGTGCTCCTTTGTTGGTGGTGGACTCGCCGTCATCTTTAAGAACTGCATTATTTGTTAGTCTGTGTTTTTTGGACATATCTATATCGAAAACACCTTGTTGTGGATAGGCATAGCTTTGCTATATCACCTGTTCACAGCCCGAGGGAATTTTTGTGAATGAGTGGGTGATGGGGGAAGTCGACTTTTGCTGACCGCTCAAGCTTAGAATGTTTATTTTGATCACTGTTTTTCTACGGATTTTAAGGATTTGATAACAAATAAAGAAGTTTTTAATCTGGAACCTTGACTTATGTTTTGAACAGCGGCGACTCAAAGGCTTGACAGTCGCCAATACACCTCTTGTAGCTTAATGCTGCCCTCATCCCTGTACAGCATGAAAGCCATATCTTTATACATTGAACGTTAAATTACTGGATGTTTGGACATTGGTTGTGCTTAGCCCCTAACCCATTCCACAATTGAGCCCTACACACAGACACACAAATCTTATTTAAAAATCTTTTAAAAATCTTATTCCCATTCAGATTGTAGCCTCCATCTCTCTG